>NC_057801.1:683582281-683795014 GCF_018294505.1 Triticum aestivum | reverse complement strand
TTATTTGACTAAACTTTAGGGTAGTAAAACATGAATTATAAATTTGGGACCGAGTGCCACTATCATCAAGGTAATGGAATAACAACAGATCAACATCCATGTGCAGCAGAACGTAAAAGAAGTCTACATGTTCACTGCCAAAAAGTAGGAGTTATATCCAACAAAAAGTATATCGTTGGATTCATATTCAGAAAAGTTAAAGTTTTCAATAATATACTTTTTGTGGCGAATAAACCATAATTTAGTCAAAATTTGGATCAAAATTCGAAGGAACCAATAAACACGAAAGGATGAAATATGGGACACACGTGTCCTATCTGGTATAGCAATTTCAGGTCACATCATAGGTTCCATCACCTTTTTGTGACATAGAAGGGCGTAATGTGTATGCATGACTCTGCCATTCTCCATTCTCCTCCCATTGAAGATAGAAATCTCTTGAAGATACTAGCATTGATTTTTCTTAGTGTTTTCTTATATGATTCATATCTTCCAAACTAGAATTCATATTTTTCTTATATGATATACGATATATATATTTCAGTAACTTAGTTACCAGATGCATTTCAGTTACCAAATCACTTTGTTACTTGATGCATTTCAATAACGGATGCTTCACTATCAGATTAGTTTGTCACCATGTGAATTTCAATACCAGATGCATTCTCAATTAACATACCACTTTCAGTACCATATTCATTTCAATAACACACACACATTTCAATTTTGATACTATTTTAAACATATATTTCAATAAAATTTAGTATCATATCCATTTCAATAACATAAAAGTGAAATACAAATGATAAATTTCACTGCCGGATGCATTTCGACACTAGAGGCATTCCGATACCATATCACTTTATTACCACGTGCATTTCAATACCATATGCTTCAGTGCCAAATCACTTTGTTAGCAGTTGCATTTTAAAACCAGATGCATTTTGATTGGTGGATCACTTTTTTTTTTTGAAATACCATAGCACTTTCAGTACCACATCCATTTCAATAACATGCAGCTATTTTCAATTTCAGAACATTTATTAAAAATAGTTTTTAGATATTTTAAATATATATTTTAAAAAACTTTGATTTTAATTATTTACAAATATTTTTAACTGATGAGATATAGAAATATGAGACACAAATTTCACAACCACAACTGTCAATGTGAAACTGAAATAGTGAGAATTAAATGACTTTTGAAATGTATCCAGTATTGACCTTGTTCAAAAGGTCTTGCCACAGGTAATTCAAATATATATATATATATATATATATAATGAATTTTGGTTTAGAAGTTATGATTGATTTAAAATATCACTTAGAAATAAAAAGGTTGCTTTACGTATGCGCAGAGGAAGAATAGAAATCGTGAATGCAACGTCCTTTTCTGCACCCTCTATTTCTCCTTTTTGGACACAATGACAAAAGTTTGTCTGACATGAACCATGCATATTGTCATGCATTGCTTCCTAATGCCTCAGCTCTTCCTAACATGCAAGGTTGCAGAATCTTCAAAAAGTTTTGAATGTGGATCTTTACCCGGTACATATATGCTCCCCTAGGAAGAACTTTGGAATACTTGTATTTGTATGCTAGCAAACATATGTTAACATTTGTATGCTACCGTTCGTTGAAAACAGGTTGAAGAAAAGACATACTCCCGTTTGATACATCCATTTGAGGGAAGCTTTTTCAGACTGAGGAAGTATTATTAGGCTAGTAAAGAAGCAGGCTGCAATTAAAAGTTTTCAAAGTTTGACCAGGTTTTATAAACAAATATCCCGCTAATCCCGGTAGACCAGACTGGACAAAGAAAATGGAATCTGGAGGGCGCATCACGGATAACCGGCGGCTGCCGAGCCATACGTTCATCTGTGCGTCCCTTTCGAATGATTTGGAGCTACCAAGATTTTTCTGTACCCTCAGAAACGCTAGCCAAATGCAATCGCTATGATTGCCACCTTTCAATCCCATCGTACGACTGGAACCAGGAAAAATGCTGGACAAACGCGCAAACGTCGTTGTCCTGAGTAATCGACCGGAGTTTCACTTCATTCCTTCTTGATCGATGCAAACCACGGCAGCAATGGCGGTTAAAACGAGCTAGCTAGCAGCGATCAATGCAGTAACTAATGGCACTGTCACTGAGGAGCGCGGGTCACTGTGAGCTAATGATGTGGTGAGAGGGGATGGCCGGATAGAGCAGGATACTGACCGTGGAGCGCGGCGGAGAGGCTGCCGTCGGGGAGGAAGTCGGCGACGAGGAGCTTCTCGTCGCTGGAGTAGTAGTAGCCGCGGACGGGGAGCAGGTTGCCGTGCTGCACCCGGCCCACCGCCTCCACGGCGGACGCGAACTCCCGCCGCTCCGCCGCCACGTTCTTCAGCCGCTTCACAGCCACCGTCGTCCCGTCCTCCAGCGCCGCCCTGTACGTCGGCCCCGCGACGCCGTTCCCCAGCACCTCCGCCGACGCCCGCAGCAGGTCTTCCAGGTCGAAGCTGTAGCCGCCGCCGCCCATGAACACCAGCCGGCTCCTCATCATCTCTGCCGCGCCGCCGCCCGCTGCCGAGGGTATCTCCTTTGAAGACGTCAGGTCGGTCATCTCGCCTGACACCGTCGACGGCGTCAGCGTGTGCCCTCTCACCGGCGTCGCCGGCGTGGGCGCCTTGTTCCTGTCGTCGCCGCTGGCTGCCGCGTCGTCCCGGCGGCGGCGAACAAAGCAGAGCAGGAGCAGGATGAGAGCGAGCAGCGCGCCAGCCGCGGCGCCCACGGCGATGGCCGCGACCGCCGTGCCGGAGAGCCGCTTCCTCTTCTTCTCTTGCACCGGTGGGACGACTCCGCCGCCGGGGGACGGGCATGGCCTATCGAGGGGCTTGCCGCAGAGCCGAAGGTTGCCGGCGAATGACTCTGGCGGGAAGCGCGCAAGGGATTCCGGGACAGCGCCGGCGAGCTGGTTGTCAGAGACATTAAACACCTTGACCCGCCGGAGGCCGCTCAGGCTCTGGAGGCCGCCAGAGAGGCGGTTGCCGTCGAGCCTAAGCAACCGCAGCTCCCTCAGGCTGTCGAGCGCGGCCGGTATCTCACCGGTGAGGTGGTTGTCGTAGAGCGCGAGGTGCCGGAGCGCCGCGAGCCCGGCGACCTCGGGCGGTATGGAGCCGGAGAGGCGGTTCCCCTGGAGGTAGAGCGAGCGGAGCAGGGGCAGCGCGAAGAAGTCCGCGGGGATGACGCCGAAGAGGCGGTTGTTGCGGAGGGAGAGCGTATGGAGGCCCCGGAGCTCTCCGAGCTTGCCGGTGGGGAGGGCGCCGGCGAGGCCGACACCCGGGAGGCGAACGGCGACGACCGTGGTGTTGCTCGCGTCGCAGGTGACGCCGGGCCAGAGGCACGCCGAGGGCGCGGACGGCGAGTTCCAGCCCAGATCGCGCTCGTGCGGCAAGGCGGCGAGGAAGGACTGCAGCGCCGTCCGCTCTTGCTTCGGCGGCTCCACGGCGTGACAGCTGAGAGCGGCGACGGCCAGCGCCAGCAGCAGCACCGACGTTCGTGGTGGGATCGCGGCCATCTGTGTACGCGTGCGCCGCCGCTTGGCAAGTCGGGTGATGTGCTGCGGCCACGGCTCGGAAGGACGCGGCCTCGGCATTTGAGAGGCGCTTGCTTGGCTCGCGAGCGAGCTACACTGAGTGCCACAGGTTCAGGGTGTATGGATGGGAGCGAGCTATGTCCCGTGTCTTATGTACCGGCCGGTTGGGTTGCCTCTTGCCTGGCTTGGCATAGGATCTGGAGTTTCATGTGGCTAAGCTGACTCTGTTGCCGACAGAGTGGAGACAGAGAGAGTGGCGCTGCCGCCATTTGCACGTGCGCGCCATGGATGAAGAGCGTTAGCCGTTAGGAACATTCTCCTCGGATCCGAGCTTGGCTTGGATCGTAAGTAAGCGGTGGATCATATGCATGCATGCATGGCATTTGGCATCATGTCCACTCTACTACGCTTGTCGCGGAGACACGATCGAGTGAGCCGCCTACAGTGCCGTTTATGCCATCATTGTTTCCATCTTATTTTGCCCACGGCATGATTGCAAGTGGGATCGGGGTAACTTTTATTTTTTTCGAATTGGGGAGCATCACGCTCCCAGTTTTCATTATCATCGATCGATGAAAACGGACAATACAGAGGGGGTGGTCCACGCAAAGACATTCCTAAGGCATCTCCAACGACGATCCTCGAACCAGACCGCACAGTCCGGACGTGTCTTGTCATCCAACTTAGTCCTGTATCAATTTGCTCGGTGGTCTAAACGTATTTTTTTCCCGCAAACCGGAGACAAAGTGGGAGGGGCTTTGCGGACGTCGGGACAGCTCCGACGTCCATGTCTGACTAATCTGACCCACAAAACAACCCCAACCATCTCTCCCGCGCTTTCCACCTGATGCACGCGCCGCATCAATGACGGCCAAAGCACACAGCGGCCGACATTGATGTTGCGTGATGTGACCGGATGGGAGGGTGGCGCTGACCGGCGCTATCTTTCGGGAGCCGCCGCTTCAATGCGGATACAACTTTCCGAGGAATCAAATCCGGCCGCTACACCGCATTGAAGCGGTTGACTGTTTGTTCGCATGGCCTGGATGAGGCTATATAAGTCGTGCTTCGGCGTCGTTCACATTGCACTCACCGCATCGCTCCGCACATCCTCCTCCTCACATCACCTCTTCCTTCACAACTCCGGTGATGGGCAAGTCATGGGCCTGAGCGGCGGCAGGAGGCGGCTCCAGAACGGGCTCCGGAGGTTCATGTCGACGCTGCCCTCAACTCCGAGGCCGTTTTCCTCCTCGGCGGCCGGCTCCTCAGCGAAGAGGAGATAGTTATCTCCTCCAGGGACGAGGAGGACCAGCCGTCACAGCAGCAGATGGCGACGCAGGGCGCAGTCTACGCTGCCACGGACAAGGTGTACGAGCAGCAGGTGGAGGTCATGCTCCGCCGCTCCGACCTCCACGTCAACGGCCCGACAGCGCCATCGGAGACACTCTCCCCATCAAGTCAGATATCGTGTCCCCTCCCCACTCTCCCTCGCACAACCGCAGCTCCAAATCATACGCCGCGTCAAGGAGGATCCTCTCTCACCGCCTTCCATGCACGTCAGGGAGGAGCGACTCTTGCCGCCGGCCCGACATGTGAAGGAGAAGCGGCGCTCTCCATTGCCCCACTGCGTCAAGGACAAGCGACGCTCGCCGCCGCCCCTGCCCCGTGCGATCAAGGAGAAGCGACAAGGACTGCGTCAAGGCAACGAAGAAATTTGTGTCCGGACCTTCGGATTATGGACGTACGATCAAGGACTGCGTCAAGGAGAAGCTCAGAGTTCTCCCCACTATCATGTACAAATGGCCACAAATTCAACAGGCCTTACCAGCCACAACTTTCCGGGCCTCCTGAATGTCCCGTACAGCACCTCGGGCTTCTTCCCGAGCATCTTCCGCGGCTTGCAGAGCTTGGGCGAGTTCGGATTCCTTCCCTATTAGACTCTGCTCCAAGCCCTCGCTTTTCTTCACAGCCTCTTGGAGCTCCCGCTCGGCTGTGATGACCCTGGCCTCGTGTTTTTCACGAAGCGCCTGCTCGGCGGCCGACTTCTCGTTGGCATCAGCCACAACCTTCTTCAGCGCCTCATATTCGACACTCGCTCCTAGGGCATACAACAAAAATACTTTTCAATAGGCACAATTACTCATTCGTGCCTAATACAAGAAAATGTTTAAACATACCTTGCTTGTCCTCTAATTGCTTTTTTACACGGCCAAGTTCTTCTTCGGCCCGTGCAAGGCTCTGCTTCAGTTCGGACACTTCCGCATTATGAGTGGCCGTCCTCTCTGCAGCTGCCTGTTTTCACATAAAGGGGTACATGTCATTCACATAGGCTCCTGCGAAAGCAGAGGACTTGAACCCCTGCCCGGCTCCCTCTCCTACGCCGGACAGCGTATCAGGGGCTACTACTCATATTATGACGATTCCTCAAAGGTTTGTTAGGAAACATACCTCAAATGCCTTTATAAGGCCAAGGTAGGACTCGTTCAGCCCGCTCTCGGCGGACTGAATCTTTTCAACCACCACACCCATGAAGGTCCCATGTTCATCAACGATAGACGCGTTCTTTAACGCTGTCGACAAACCGCCTAGCAACTTTGCTTGGACAGTGGTTGCCGGCGGAGTAGGCAAGCCTCCCACCGATGAAGGTGGCTGCTCGCCCGATCCGGAAGCCTTAGAGGTCTCCCGGACCTCGTCCGGCTGTGGGCCGAACCCAAGACCGCCCCCGCTGACAGCACGCTCAGGGGCCATCGCTCCCATGTGTCCGGCTCCAGTGATATGCCCCCCTGGTCCGGGTCCCGTTGAGACGACACCTCAGTGTCGCGCCTGGACCTTGGGGAAGGGGCCTCTGGAGGCGTCTCGCTCGCCAAGGTGTCCGAGCTCAGCAAATCCTCCGACAAGGACTGTCCGGCGCGAGACCTTGCCGGACTATGCAAAATATGGCAACAGTTAAAACTACTATACCCAAAAACAATCCCTGGCGCATACACGTGTTCAAGTTTCGTATACTTACGATTTCTCCAGGGGCTGGGCCCTGGGATCCCACTCTGGGCTGCTATCGGCAGCCGGGGTGGATGCCTCTGGGAGGGAACCTTCCCCCTCTTGGGCGATCCGGCCTCCAGGGATGTGGAGGCCGTCCTTTTCTTCCCGCCATCAGAGTGAGGCTCGTCCTCCTCTGCCTCCTCCTCTTCGTCTTCAGAAGAGGGATCATCGCTGGAGTCTTCGGATTTGGCGTCCGAAGCCTCGCGACGATGGAGGCCACTCTGGGTCTTTTTGACCTTCTTGGAGGCCTCCTTCTTTGGCGCCTCGTAAGGCGCGGGGACCAGCATCTTCGTCAGAAGAGGTCCGGCCGGTTCCTTCGGCAGTGGGGCCGGACAATGTATCCACTCCACCTTCTTTATCCACCCCTGAGGTCACGATAAAACATGATTGAGATGCCTCCCACATGACTTGCCAACTAGAGCATGGATGGACAGAGTGTGGCTGTAACTTACCGGGCTTGCAGAATGGGATAATTGATACCCACGGTCCTCGGCGGAGACTGGCCACGATTTGCCGGACTTGAAGAGCACCTTACATATATCCTTGTGGGAGGAATCATAGAGCTCTTGAAGGGTTTGGTGCTCGGTTGGGTCAAACTCCCACAGATTGCCGACTCGGCGCTAACAAGGGAGAACCAGGCGAACTAGCGTCACCTGGACTACGTCGACGAGTTTGACGTCCCTGTCAACCACACTCTGAATGCGCGTCTGGAGCAGTGACAGCTCGTCGGACAAGGACCAGTTCGGGCCCTTCTTGGTCCAGGAAGTGAGCCGCAGTGGAGCTCCGGATCTGAACTCTGGAGCTGCCGCCCACTTTTTGCTGCGTGGTTCGGTGATATAGAACCACTGCTGCTGCCACTCCTTGACGGAGTCGTTGAAGGCACGACGTACGAAGATTGCCAATGGATCAGATTTATGCTATGTTCCCTACAAATGGTATGTGAAGATCATCTTGCAGGTCCGGACACGGTTTGAGTGTTCGATAATTACTTTGGAGTATTCGGAGATGGAACCCGCCCTGCAATGCCGAAGACAAGACTGCGCGTCGGACTCATCGTCATTGAAGCCTGGTTCAGGGGCTACTGAGGGAGTCCTGGATAAGGGGGTATCCGGACAGCCGGACAGTATACATCATCCGGACTATTGAAGCGTAAAGATACAAGACTCAAGACTTCGGCCCGTGTCCGGATGGGACTCTCCTTGGCGTGGAAGGCAAGCTTGGCGATCCGGATATTGTGTTTCCTTCCTTGTAACCTACTCCATGTAAACCCTAGCCCTCTCCGGTGTCTATATAAACCGGAGAGGTTGGTCCTTAGAAGGCCGGTCACAATTACAATCATGCCATCATAGGCTAGCTCTTAGGGTTTAGCCTCTACGATCTCGTGGTAGATCTACTCTTGTACTACCCATATCTTCAATATTAATCAAGCAAGAAGTAGGGTTTTACCTCCATCGAGAGGGCCCGAACCTGGGTAAACATCTGAGTCCCTTGCTTCCTATTACCATCAGCCTAGACGCACAGATCGGGACCCCCTACTCGAGATCTGCCGGTTTTGACACCGACAGCCGCCCCTGCCCCGTGCGATCACCGTGAAGGAGCGCCGTCATCTTCGCCACTACCTCGGTGATGACAGCAGTAGCTTGTTGAGGGAGTCCTGGATTAAGGGGTCCTCGGACAGCCAGACTATATACTTTGGCCAGACTGTTGGACTATGAAGATACAAGATTGAAGACTTCGTCCCGTGTCCGGGTGGGACTCACCTTTGCGTGGAAGGCAAGCTTGACAATCTGGATATGTAGATCTCCTTCTCTATAACTGACTCTGTGTAACCCTAGCCCCCTCCGGTGTCTATATAAACCGGAGGGTTTAGTCCGTAGGACAACAACAAACATAATCATAGGCTAGTTTCTAGGGTTTAGCCTCTATGATCTCGTGGTAGATCAATTCTTGTAACACTCATATCATCAAGATCAATCAAGCAGGAAGTAGGGTATTACCTCCATCGAGAGGGCCCAAACCTGGGTAAACATCATGTCCCCCCGCCTCCTTTTACCATTAGCCTTAGACGCACAGTTCGGAACCCCCTACCCAAGATCCGCCGGTTTTGACACCGACATTGGTGCTTTCATTGAGAGTTCCACTGTGCCATCATGATAAGGCTTGATGGCTCCTTCAATCATCGGCAACAATGCAGTCCAGGGTGAGGTTTTCCTCCCCAGACAGATCTTCGTATTTGGCAGCTTCGTATTGTGGGCCAACTCGCTTGGCCATCTGGAGCAGATCGATAGCTACGCCCCTGGCCATCAGGTCAGGTTTGGAAACTTGAAATACACTACCAACATCCGTGGAGACTTGATCTTCGACGAATTCGAGCCCATGTTAGGTACGCCGAACAGTCACGACGAGCATGACTTAGATCTGCCATCGGGCGGTGTTCGGGAGATCACACCGGCGGCTACCCCGGCCCTTAATGTGGAGCAGATCGCGCCATCCGAGGACGGGTGGATAGATCCTGCCCCGGAGGCCGCACACTCATCGGTGATAGAGCCGAACACAGACTTCGCCACCAAAGAGGTCTGTATCATCGGACCCTCGGACTCGTCTCTGACCATAGGCCCCGAACCGCACACGCCCGTGCCTATCGAATCCGATTAGGCACCGATCATGGAGTTTACCTCCGCGGATATTTTTCAGCACTCGCCCTTGGGCGACGTGCTAAATTCATTAAAGTCTCTCTCCATGTTAGGAGACTCTTTGCCGAACTATGTCCGGCTTGAGTGGGAAACGGACGACGAAGAAATTCGTTCCCCACCCACCACCCACTTAATAGCCACTGTCGATGACTTAACCTACACGCTTGACTTCGACTTCAAAGACATCGATGGTATGGACGACGATGCTGGAGATGAACAGGAACCACCGCCCACGGGGCGCTGGACAGCCACCTCATCATACGATATATACATGGTGGATACACCCAAAGAAAACAACGGCGAGGAACGGAAGGATTCAACGGAGGATAATCCCCTCAAGCAGCAACCAAAGCATCGACGTAGGCGCCACTCTAAATCCCGCCACAGTAAAAACAGCAATAACAGTGCAAGAAAGAATAACACCCCGGTCGACCCCAAAGGAAACGACGACCCCATGGACCCAGCGATGGAGCAGGATGAGCCAGGGGACATTGAACATAGTCCGGAACCGATGTCCGATCACGGCGATGCCGAGGGTAAAACTCATCAACCTGTCTCCGGAGAGGAGAACGGTCCGGACGATGATGCACTCATCATCCCGGAAAAACACTTGGAACAAGAGAACCTCCATAGAAGGATTATTGCCACCGCGAGAAGCTTGAAGAAGCAAAAGCAAAGGCTTAAGGCCGCGCAGGACACGCTCAACCGTAGATGGAACAAAGTGCTCGACACTGAATAAAAATACGGCGGCGATCGCCACACAAAGAGCTACCCAAAGCGCAAGCTGCTGCCCGAATTCGACGATGAGGCTATAGAGCCCATTCAGCCGAAAAATAAAACGGCCGATCAGCCGGACCGACCAACCCGTGGCCGCGACAGGGCGGCTAACGATGCCGCACACAAGTCAGCACACGATTTACGTGAGCTCCTGGACAAAAAAGCCAGTATGGCTAGGTCCATCTATGGATCTAGGAAAAGTGCTCCGCCGTAGGATCAAAGCCACCAAAAACGATCATATTGATCGAATACCAGCTCGGAATCAACACCGAACACAACAACCGTCGACAGCATGCCATGACACATCCAAATACAGGGGTGCCGCGCACCCCCTGTGCTTCACTGATGAGGTGCTGGATCATGAATTTCCAGAGGGATTTAAACCCGTGAATATAGAGGCATACGACAGAACGACAGAGATGATCTCCACGCCATTAAATACCTGCCCCTCAAGCTGAAAGGACCAGCTCGGCACTGGTTGAAAAGCCTCCCCGAAAACTCAATTGCAAGTTGGGAGGAACTTGAGGATGCTTTCAGGGCCAATTTTCAAGGGACCTATGTCCGACCTCCGGATTCAGATAATTTAAGTCACATAATCCAACAACCCGGAGAGTCAGGTCGTAAGCTTTGGAACAAATTTCTCACAAAGAAGAATCAAATCGTCGACTGCCCGGATGCCGAAGCCTTAGCGGCTTTCAAGCGCAGTATCCGAGACGAATGGCTTGCCAGACACCTCGGCCAAGAAAAGCCGAGGACAATGGCAGCCCTAACAAGCCTTATGACCCGCTTCTGCACGGGTGAGGACAGCTGGTTGGCCCGCAGTGGCACCAGCGACCCAGGCACATCCGAAGTCACGGATGGCAACGGCAAGCCGTGACACAATAAAAACAAGCGTCGAAATAATGAAGACAGCCCAGACAACACGGCGGTCAACGCCGGATTCAGGGGTTCTCGACCCGGTCAACCGAAAAAGCCATTTAAAGGCAACAGAGATGGACCATCCAGCCTAAACAAGATTCTAGACAGATTATGTCAGATTCATGGCACCCCCGAAAAACCTGCAAATCACACCAAGAGAGAATGTTGGGTCTTCAAGCAGGCCGGCAAACTAAATGTCGAACACAAGGGGAGGGAGACACCAAGTGAAGACGAGGATGAGCCTCGCCAGCCGAACACTGGGGGACAGAAAAAAATTCCACCAGAGGTTAAAACAGTGAACATGATTTACGCAACTCACATACCAAAGAGGAGGTGCAAGCGCGCACTTCGAGATGTATACATTGTAGAGCCCATCGCCCCCAAGTTCAACCCTTGGTCGGCCTGCCCGATCACTTTCGATCGCAGGGGTCATCCGACTAGTATCCGGCACGGAGGATCGGCTGCCTTGGTGCTCAACCCAATAATTGATGGATACCATCTCACCCGAGTCCTCATGGACGGCGGCAGTAGTCTTAATCTGATATATCAGGACACTGTCTGCAAGATGGGGATAGACCCGTCAAGAATCAGCCAAAGTAGTATTACCTTTAAAGGAGTAATACCAGGCGTAGAGGCCTGCTGCACAGGCTCTCTAGTACTAGAGGTTGTATTCGGTTCTCCCGACAACT
This sequence comes from Triticum aestivum, assembly GCF_018294505.1. Classification (NCBI taxonomy): domain Eukaryota; kingdom Viridiplantae; phylum Streptophyta; class Magnoliopsida; order Poales; family Poaceae; genus Triticum; species Triticum aestivum. The sequence goes on along the minus strand of NC_057801.1, from coordinate 683,783,320 downwards.
TCCGAAGCGAAGAATTAATCTTCGACATCGCTCCATTCTGAAGCGGCTATCACGCACTACTCGGAAGAACTGCCTTCGCTCGTTTCAATGTAGTACCACATTATGCTTAGCTTAAACTTAAGATGCCCGGTCCACGTGGCATCATCACAGTTAGCAGAAATACAGAGTGTTCCTTACGTGCAGAAGAATATGTGGCGGCTCTAGCAGCCGAACACTGAACGGCCTGCCCAACCAGAATAAATGATCGGTCGTCAAGACCGCGGACACGTTTAGACGAGTCTGGCGCACCACTAGTTGTAGCAGCCCAGATAAACCTGAGCTTGGGTCGATGGATATACCCCCATAGATGGTGCTAGGGGCTGCCCGCATGTAAAAAGGCCCATAGTTCGGCTCGACCCTATTAATTCAATAATAGATTACATTTTCATGGTTCATTAAGAATAACCATCTTCTCGCACGAAGTCTTTCACCTAGGCTTTTTCTTTTTTTATATAGATGATCATCGTGCTACACCCTTCCAGGATACGGCACAACGGAGACAAAGGCGCAGACGTGCAGCAGGGCCCCGCTCAAAGCTTTTTCTTTAGATTAAGACCCTGTGTAAACCTTTTTTAATGTCTCTTCTTGCGTCACACCCTCCGGGCATTCAACGCAACCGAGAGGGATGCTGGCGTTATTGGCATTTTGTCACGCCAGACCTATGCATGTATGTGGAAATTCAGGGCTCATTATCGAGGGCGTTATTCAGCCAAGTATATGTTATAAAGTCTGAATACCTTAGGGAGTGTTCGGCGTCGCGAGTTTGGCCTTATATGCATCAGCTCTGAAGCTTGTCTTTGGTCAATAGTTGGGTTTGCACGGCTCCCGTGTTTTGCTACCTTACGTTCCGCTCTATCGACTAAGGTGGCACCGGGAGAACTACTGCGACTGTGCCCTGGTTCATCTGGATGAGCACCTCAGTAGAGAAAGCCGAAAACTGACTGTCATGATAAAGCGCGAGACTGGTCAACCACTCGATGACTCAGTGGAATCTTCGCGATTCCTCCGCATTAACGAAGGACCGGTTTCCCGGTCATGTACATACGCGCACTGAATTTGGATGAACGCGGAAGTACCAGGGGCTATATAGTAGCCCCACCATCAAACTCCTATGGCTAAGTGAAAGTGTTAAAGCTATATAGTCTGATTGCCTTGTTTGCCACGCTATCACCTCCTTAATGGACCAAGATGTTGGATCAAGTGTGCTTACACGCTTTTCTGAACACCCCTGCATTACATGCATGGGGGATGAAGTCGACGACTGCAAACTTTCAGGTTATATACATACATAAACGGCCGCACAGGAGGCACTATAATACTTTCGGGCAAAAGTATAAACACAGCCTTTATAATCAAAATAGCATTGTTTTTACAATTCAGATACATGTCACTCGAACATGGTACTCTTCGAGCACTGAGCCTCTATTAAATGGGCACCTTCTAGGACTTCTTCTCGGCCGGGTCCTGGCCTCCGGCCGGACCCCAGGTTGCAATAGCGGTGGCCTCCATCCCTGCCCAATTTGTCCTAACACGGGCAAGAGCCATCCGTGCACCCTCTATGCAAGCCGACCTCTTTACAGCGTCGATATGCCGCAAAATACGAAGGAATCGTTGCACTAAGCCAAAATAACTATCCGTCCTTGGTCCCTTCGGCCAAAGATGATCCACGACAGACCTCATGGCAAGCCCGGACAGCCTATGGAGCTCGGCCCACTCGGCCATTTGTTCATTTAATAGTAGCGGATGCTTTGGAGCACTAAACTACGACCAGAACAACCTTTCCACCTCATGATCTTTCTGATCTTTGAAATATTCATTCGCATCAGCAGCACTCTTTGCCAAGTCCAAGTACGCGTCCTCAGCACTCCATAATTGATCTAGAGGGGCATACTTCGGATCTCCGAACTTCGTCCGCAATAAAAAGGGCTTCCCAGCTGTGATATCTCCGGCTTGATGAAGCTCCTCCCTTGCTGCTCTAATCTCAGAGCGAGTTTCCTTGGCTGCTTCCAAGGCCTTCTTTAGGTCAGCCGCTTTCGCTTGGTTTTCCTTTTCAAGGAGATCATATCGTTCGGCGATACCTTTCAACTCAACAGCCATCTTGGCTATTTTATCTTCGCTCTGGCGATGAGCAGCCTGTTCGGCTCTTAACTCCTCGCCCGCCTTTAGGGCGGCCACATCACTTCTCCTGGCTTGTTCCTTGGCTCGGGCAAGTTCCGCCCGAAGGGTCTCCACGGCGGCAGCTCCATCTGTAGTCAAAGCATATTATAGATACTAGCATCATGCTCCTCTTAATATTTGCTGGCCGCCAGAATATACATGCCCTGTGCCTCATCCAGCCGCTTATTTACAAGCGTGATGTCGGCATCCGCCACTTCAAGTTGTCACCTCAATTTGGCAAAATCAGCAGTCCGGTCAGCCGCCGGACCTTCAGCTGCCTGCACACAAAAGCAGTGCAATCATTACCTGGGACTATGATCCTTTGTTTGCCACCTCTGGACGGAATCCAGAGTCTCAGGGGCTACTATCTATACAGAGCACACCTAGCATGTGCGGTACCGTCAAAAATATATATATATATATATATATATATATATATATATATATATATATTACTTTGCGTACCTCAAAGCCTCTTAGCAGGCTCGTAAAAGCTTCATTCAACCCGCTTTTTGCGAATTAAATCCTCTCAACCACCGTACCCATTAAGGTACAATGTGCCTCTGAGATAGCCGCTTGCTCCAGAAGACCCATCAGTGTGTCCGGCTGTGTGCCGGACAATCCCGGACTCTTTTTGTTGCTCTCCTTGGGAGCCGAATACTCCGGACTTTAGGCGGCCAAAGAGTTACCTTCTGGCCTTGGCGGGTCAGGATAAATCCTCTGTGACGACACCTCGGGGTCGTTCGCCCCATGAGGCGGGGAGGCAGGAGGAGGCGTTTCGCTCTCCATCATCTCTGAAAGAAGATCCCCCAAAGACAAACTCTGTTGAGAAGGCCTACGAGCCGGACTGCAAGATATATGTATCAGTTATTATTCTCAGAGATAAAACAGGATATATTTACCAAAGTACTTTCGTTCACTTACAGCTCGGTTGTGGGTTGGCCCCCTTGCGGGCGTTGTGCGGTGAGGACGCCCTCCGGGGCAGGGCCCTCTGGCAAAGGTTTCTTCCCTCGTTTGGTAACCTCCATTTTCAAGTCTTCACAGGCGGCCCTTTTCTTCCCGTGGGGAGAGGGGATTCTAGATTCACCTCCCCGATTATCCTGCTTCATGGAGACATTAATTCCCCCGGTTTGGATGTGTAATGTATGAAGCCCAATTATGGTTTCTCTATTCCTCCCTTCATCTTCTCCTGATTGCACTTGATAGGGTGCCCGCTCAAGCATCTTGATTAGTACAGGATCCGGCGAGCCTTCAGGAAGGGGGGCCGAACACTTGATCCTCTCCGCCTTTCTTATCCAGTCCTGGCCGAGAGAAAATTTTCAGATTGATGTTATGACAAATATAAAGACGGCATGTTCAGTCACGGAATTACTTACTTGGGTATCTGGACAGTTGCAGTTGAGACCCGCATCCTCGGTGGTGTTCGGACACTTTATTCGTGATCTGAAGAACAATCCATACATCTCTTCGAGCGTCACGCTGAAGAATTGTTGAATAGTTCGCGGTCCTTCTGGATTGAACTCCCACATACGGAGAGATCGACGTTGGCACGGTAGGACCCGACAAACTAGCATTACTTGCATTACCTTGACAAGACTGACATCCCTCTTGAGGAGATCTCGGATGCGGCTTTGCAATGTCAACATGTCATTAACTGGCCCCCTATCCAGCCCCTTGTTGACCCATACGCCAGTTGAGGCGGAAGGCCCGAGCGGAAGGCAGGGGCAGCCGCCCGCTTTGTGCCTCAGGGAGCTATGATGTAAAACCACTCCCGCTGCCATAAGTCGGACACCTCCGGGAAGGAACCCTTTGGCCATAGGGCGCCGACGCCTTTGCTTATTATAGCACCTCCGCACTCTGCGTGTCGTCCATCGATCATCTTCGGCTTCACATTGAAGGTCTTGAGCCATAAGCCGAAGTGTGGGGTGATGCGGAGGAAGGCCTCACACACGACGATAAACGACGAGATGTGAAGGATGGAATCTGGAGCTAGATCATGGAAATCTAGACCGTAATAGAACATGAGCCCTCTAACGAAGGGATCAAGACTAAAGCCTAGCCCTCGGAGGAAGTGGGAAACAAATACGGCACTCTCGTTGGGTTTGGGAGTGGGGATGACCTGCCCTTGAGCAGGCAGCCTGTGCAGGATTTTGGCGGTCAGATACTTGGCCTCCCTAAGCTTCTTGATGTCCTCCTCTGTGCTATCCACCGACCTTGAAGGTTGGATCCGGACATGGTGGAAGGTTCGAAGCGCTTAGCCTGAGCCTCGGGTTTTGGAACTTGAGGTGGGGGGAAGGAAGGATCGAGCGTGGGAAGAAAAGGACAGGCCTTGGCCCCTTTATAAAGAGGGTGAATATCAAGCGTCCTCCACGTGGCCGTTTGGAACTTGCCTAAAATCGAGGAGTCATACTAACAAGCACGGTTGGGTTACCCACACCCGTATTGATGATAATCCCGTGATAAGGGGACACGATCTCTGCTTCGACAAGACGTGCCAATAAAACTACCTCGTAACACGTGTAGTGGCAGGCTGGGAAAAACGGTTCATAATGACCGGGCCGCGGCGTGATGTCACGCTATGAAAAGTTGTCAGCGGATTAGATTTGTGAAATAATGTACTCTCTACGGTGGTATGTGGAAATTATTTTGCAGAGCCGGACACGATCCTCATATTCAAGATCTTCTATGAAGTATTCAGAGAAGGAACCCGCCTTGCAATGCCAAAGACAATCTGCGCGCCGAACTCATCGTCATTGAAGCCTGGTTCAGGGGCTACTGAGGGAGTCCTGGATTAAGGGGTCCTTGGATAGCCGGACTATATACTTTGGCTGGACTGTTGGACTATGAAGATACAAGATTGAAGACTTCGTCCCGTGTTCGGGTGGGACTCACCTTTGCGTGGAAGGCAAGCTTGGCAATTCGGATATGTAGATCTCCTTCTCTGTAACTGACTCTGTGTAACCCTAGCCCCCTCCGGTATCTATATAAACCGAGGGGTTTAGTCTGTAGGACAACAACAATCATAATCATAGGCTAGCTTCTAGGGTTTAGCCTCTAGTGGTAGATCAACTCTTGTAATACTCATATCATCAAGATCATCAAGTAGGAAGTAGGGTATTACCTCCATCGAGAGGGCCCGAACCTGGGTAAACATCATGTCCCCCGCCTCCTGTTACCATTAGCCTTAGACGCACAGTTCGGGACCCCCTACCTGAGATCCGCCAGTTTTGACTCCGACACTTGTCCTCCTGGAGCGCCCTCAGGGCGATGGAGTACACTGGCAGGCAGCGCAATGGCGGGACAGGCACAAGATGACACACCAGTCGGAGTTTGTGGACTCCGACGTCCCACCGTCCCACATCGCGGTGGACCTGGAGCTGGCATATGCCTGGGCCTTGGACCACTCCAAGACGATGGCGGAGACGAGCAAGTTTCGTCCCTGCCGCCTTCACGGGAAGATGGCCAAGTACGGGAGGAGTGGCCTCTCTGCGAGGCCGCTGCCTCCTCCAAGGATCATCGCCCTCCCCCTCCCCCACCCATGTTGTCGGTGGCTGCGGCTGTTGGGAAACATTGCAAGGAAAACAAAAAAATCTATGCACACGCAAGATCTATCCATGAACCTGCATAGCAATGAGAGGCGAGAGTGTGTCTACGTACCCGCGTAGATCGTAAGCGGAAGCATTTGACAATGGTTGATGTAGTCAAACTTTCTTCGCGATCTAACCAATCGAGTACCGAATGTATGGCACCTCCGCGTTCACCACACGCTCAGCTCGGTGACGTCCGCGCCTTCTTGATCCAGCAAGATGGCAAGGTAGTGGATGAGTTTAGGCAGCACGATGGTGTGGTGACGGTGACAGTGAAGTTATCTTCGCAGGGCTTTGCCTAAGCACTACGAAAATTTGACCAGGGGTGTAAACGGTGGAGGGGGGGCGCCGCACACGGCTAAGCAATTGTCTGGGGTGTGCTATACGCCCCCTCCCACATATATATATAGGTGGGAGGGAGAGGGGAGAGGCCAAGGGGCACCCCAAGTAGGTCCGAATCCTACTGGGGCTTGCCCTAGGCCGCCCCCTTTCCTTCTTTTGGCGCCAAAGGGAAGGAAGGGGGAGGTCCCCCCTTTCGTTTCTCCCACAAGGGGGGAAAGGCAGGAGGAGGTGGCGCTCCCCCTTTCTTTCTTTTAGGGCCGATAGCCAAGGAGAGGGCGCGCCAGCCTGTCTGTGGGCTAGTGTGTGCGTCTCCTTGGCCCATTAGGCCCATAGACCTCCCGGGGCCTCCCGGAACCCCTTCCGGTGATCCGATGACTACCTGGTGCACTCCAAAACTATTCCGATGTTCGAATACCATCGTCCAATATATCAGTCTCTTTACCTCTCGACCATTTCGAGACTCTTTCGTCATGTCCGTGATCTCATCTGAGACTCTGAACAACATTCGATCACCAAATCATATAACTCATATAACAGTATATCGTCAATGAACGTTAAGCGTGCGGACCCTACAGGTTCGAGAACTATGTAGACATGACCGAGACACCTCTCCGGTCAATAACCAATAGCAGAACCTGGATCCCCATATTGGCTCCCACATATTCTACGAAGATCTTTATTGGTTGCACTATCATGACAACGTGCATAATTCCCTTTGTCCATGGGTATGTTACTTGCCCCAGATTCGATCGTCGGTATCTTCATACCTAGTTCAATCTCGTTACTGGCAAGTCTCTTTACTCGTTCCGTAATACATCATCTTGTAACTAACTCATTAGTCATTTGCTTGCAAGGCTTCTTATGATGTGTATTACCGAGAGGGCCCGGAGATATATACCTCTCCGATACTCGGAGTGACAAATCCTAATCTTGATCTCTGCCAACTCAACAAACACCTTCGGAGATACCTGTGGAGCATCTTTATGATCACCCAACTATGTTGTGACGTCTGATAGCACACAAGGTATTCCTCCGGTATCCGGGAGTTGCATAATCTCATAGTCGAAGGAATATGTATTTGACATAAATAAAGCAATAGCAATAAACTGAACGATCATTATGCTAAGCTAACAGATGGGTCTTGTCCATCACATCATTCTCCTAATGATGTGATCCTATTATCAAATGACAATAGATGTCCATGGTTAGGAAACCTTAACCATCTTTGATCAACGAGCTAGTCTAGTAGAGGCTCACTAGGGATACAGTATTTGTTTATGTATTCACACATGTATTTAGGTTTCCGATCATACAATTCTAGCATGAATAATAAACATTTATCATGAATAAGGAAACATAAAATAACAACTTTAGTATTGCCTCTAGGGCATATTTCCTTTAGTCTCCCACTTGCACTAGAGTTAATAATCTAGATTACATTGTAATGAATCCAACACCATGGAGTCTTGGTGTTGATCATGTTTTGCTCGTGGAAGAGGCTTAGTCAACGGGTCTGCTACATTCATATTCGTATGTATTTTGCAAACTTCTATATCTCCGTCCATGACATATTCACGAATAGAGTTGAAGCGTCTCTTGATGTGTTTGGTTCTCTTGTGAAACCTGGATTCTTTCATCAAGGCAATAGCTCCAGTGTTGTCACAGAAGATTTTCATTGGACCCGATGCACTAGGTATTACACCCATATCAGATATGAACTCCTTCATCCAGACTCCTTCATTTGTTCCTTCTGAAGCAGCTATGTACTCCGCTTCACACGTAGATCCCGCCACGACGCTTTGTTTGGAAATGCACCAACTGACAGCTCCACCATTCAATATAAATATGTATCCGGTTTGTGACTTAGAGTCATCTGGATCAGTGTCAATGCTAGCATCGACGTAACCATTTACGACGAGCTCTTTGTCACCTCCATAAATGAGAAACATATCCTTGGTCCTTTTCAGGTACTTCAAGATGTTCTTGACCGCTGTCCAGTGATCCACTCCTGAATTTTTGGTACCTCCCTGCCAAAATTATGGCAAGGCACACTTCGGGTCTGTTACACAACATAGCATACATGATAGAACCTATGGTTGAGGCATAGGGAATGACTTTCATTTTCTCTCTATCTTCTGTAGTGGTTGGGCTTTGAGTCTGACTCAACTTCACACCTTGTAACACAGGCAAGAACCCTTTCTTTGACGGATCCATTTCGAACTTCTTCAAAACTTTATCAAGGTATGTGCTTTGTGAAAGTTCTATTAAGCGTCTTGATCTATCTCTATAGATCTTGATGCCCAATATATATGCAGCTTCACCGAGGTCTTTCATTGAAAACTTCTTATTCAAGTATCCTTTTATGCTACCCAGAAATTCAATATAATTTCCAATCAATAATATGTCATCCACATATGATATCAGAAATACAACAGAGCTCCCACTCACTTTCTTGTAAATACAGGCTTCACCGTAAGTCTGTATAAAACCATATGCTTTGATCACCTCATCAAAGCGTATATTCCAACTCCGAGATGCTTGCACCAGTCCATAGATGGATCGTTGGAGCTTGCACACTTTGTTAGCACCTTTAGGATCGACAAAACCTTCTGGTTGCATCACATACAACTCTTCTTTAAGAAATCCTTCCGGGATCCCATCACCGGAGGCCATCTTCGTCATCCCGGCGCTATCCATGACGAGGAGGGAGTAGTTCACCCTCGGGGCTGAGGGTATGTACCAGTAGCTATGTGTTTGACCTCTCTCTCTCGTGTTCCATCTATGGCACGATCTTGATGTATCCCGAGCTTTGCTATTGTAGTCGGATCTTATGATGTTTGTCCCCCTCTACTCTCTTGTGATGAATTGAGTTTCCCCCTTTGAAGTTATCTTATCGGATTGAGTCTTTTATGAGAACACTTGATGTATGTTTTGCCGTGATTATCTGTGGTGACAATGGGATATCATGTGCCACTTGATGTATGTTTTGGTGATCAACTTGCGGGTTTCGTGACATTGGAATCCTATGCATAGGGGTTGGCACACGTTGTTGACTCTCCGTTAGAAACTTTGGGGCACTCTTTGAAGTACTTTTATGTTGGTTGGATGAATCTGAGATTGTGTGATGCATATCGTATAATCATGCCCACGGATACTTGAGGTGACAATGGAGTATCTAGGTGACATTAGGGTTTTGGTTGATTTGTATCTTAAGGTGTTATTCTAGTATGAACTCTATGATGGATCGAGCGGAAAGAATAGCTTTATGTTATTTTTACTATGAACTCTTGAATAGATAGAACAGAAAGGATAACTTTGAGGTGGTTTCATATCCTACCATAATCTCTACGTTTGTTCTCCACTATTAGTGGCTTTGGAGTGACTCTTTGTTGCATGTTGAGGGCTTGTCATATGTTCTATCTATGTTATTATTGTTGAGAGAACTTGCACTAGTGAAAGTATGAACCCTAGGCCTTGTTTCCTACCATTGCAATACCGTTTACGCTCACTTTTATCATTAGTTACCTTGCTGTTTTTATATTTTCAGATTAAAAAACCTATATCTACTATCTATTTTGCACTTGTATCTTCATCTCTTCGCCGAACTAGTGCACCTATACAATTTACCATTGTATTGGGTGTGTTGGGGACACAAGAGATTTTTTGTTATTTGGTTGCAGGGTTGTTTGAGAGAGACCATATTCATCCTACGCCTCCTACGGATTGATAAACCTTAGGTCATCCACTTGAGGGAAATTTTCTATTGTCCTACAAACCTGTGCACTTGCAGGCCCAACAACGTCTACAAGAAGAAGGTTGTGTAGTAGACATCAAGCTCTTTTCTGGTGCCATTGCCGGGGAGGCTAGGTAAGTGAAGGTATATCTTTAGATCTTGCAATCGAATCTTTTTGTTTCTTGTTTTAGCACTAGTCTAGTTTATAAAAGGAAATTAAAAAATGGAATTAAGTTTGTCTCATACGCTTCACTTTTTTAATATCTTTCATGAGTATGATGGAAAGGATAATTGTGCTCAAGTGCTAGAAGAAGAAATCTATAAAATGTTTGGCACTAAATCTTTGTATGATGAGCATGATTGCAATGTTGTTAGTATAAATTCCTTGAATATCCAAGATGCTAATGATATGCAAAGCCACAAGCTTGGGGAAGCTATGTTGGATGAAGATGATATTTTTGTCCCCCAAGCTTTGATGAGCAAATTTACTATGGTGAAAGCATGCCTCCTACCTATGATGATTATTGTGATGACACGTATGCTTTAAAGAATAATGATAACCATGAAACTTGTCATCTTGATCTTAATTTTCAATCATATGATAGTTATTTTGTTGAGTTTGCTCCCACTACTATTGATGGGAAGAAAGTTGCTTATGTTGAGAGTAGTAAATTTTCTATGCTTGTAGATCATGAAAAGAATGCTTTAGGTGTTGGTTATATTGTTGAATTCATTCATGATGCTACTGAAAATTATTATGAGAAAGGAACATATGCTTGTAGGAATTGCAATAATGTTAAGTGTCCTCTCTATGTGTTGAAATTCTTGAAGCTATGCTTGTTTTATCTTCCTATGCTAGTTGATTATTGTTCCCATAAGTTGTTTGCTCACAAAATCCCTATGCATAGGAAGTGTATTAGACTTAAATGTGCTAGTCATATGCTTCATGGTGCTCCCATTATGTTTCAATTCTTATCTTTTATGTGAGCATCATTGTCATCATCATGCCTAGCTAGAAAGGCATTAAAGAAAAGCGCTTGTTGGGAGGCAACCCAATATTTATCCTTACTGTTTTTGTGTGTTCACATGATTATTCTACTGTAGTAATCATGTTTTATAGCTTTTGTTTCAATAAAGTGCCAAGTAAGACCTTTAGGATAGCTTACGGTGATAGTTGTGTTGATCCTGCTGAAAATCCAAAACTTTTGCACCCAGTAAATTAGTTTTGTTAATTCACAGAAACGTGCTTCTGATCTGATTCTTTTTGCTCTGGGTTGGTACATGAATTGCTTAGGACTTCCTAATTTTTTAGGATTTTTGGAGTTACAGAAATATACATTTGATACAGATTACTACAGACTGTTCTGTTTTTGATAGATTCTGTTTTCTATGTGTTGTTTGCTTATTTTGATGAATCTATGAGTAGTATCGGAGGGTATGAACCATAGATAAGTTGGAGTACAGTAGATATTACACCAATATGAATTTAGAATGAGTTCATTACAGTACCTAAGTGGTTGTTTTATTTTCTTATACTAACGGAGCTTACGAGTTTTCTGTTGAGTTTTGTGTGGTTGAAGTTTTCAAGTTTTGGGTAAAGATTCGATGGACTATGGAATAAGGAGTGGCAAGAGCGTAAGCTTGGGGATGCCCATGGCACCCCAAGATATTCAAGGATAACCAAGAGCCTAAGCTTGGGGATGCCCCGGAAGGCATCCCCTTTTTCGTCTTCGTCTATCAGTAATTTTACTTGGAGCTATATTTTTATTCACCACATGATATGTGTTTTGCTTGGAGCGTCATTTACTTTTGTTAGTTTTTGCTTGCTGTTAATAAGAATAATGTTTTGCATGTTTAGTTTCAATAAAGAAGTCAAGGATAGCCTTTGCCATGCTTATTTTGCTAGTATACATGTTGCTGTTTGAAAACAGAAAGTTTACCGCTGTTGCAAAAATTCCCTAGAAAAGTCAGAGAGTGGTATAATGTTGAATCTTTTGTCATATTGAGATCTGATAAATTTATTACAGTGGGAATTTTAGTTCATAATTTTTGAGGTTAGGGAAGTATTGATACTCTTGCATTCTTTACAGATTGTACTGTTTTGACAGATTACTGTTATGGTTGCATTGTTTGCATATGTTTGCTTGTTTAATGATTCTATTTGATGATAGGAGTATTAAATATACAGAGGAATTTAGTATGCAATGTTGAATAATAATTTAAGTAATTTGTTACAGTAGAAAATGATAAGGTTTTGCATTGGTTTATACTAACCTATCTCACGAGTTCTTGTTGAGTTTTTTGTGAATGAAGCTTTTGATAAAAAGAGAAACCATGATATGAGAGGAATTAAGGAGACACAAAAGTTCAAGCTTGGGGATGCCCAAGGCACCCCAACATAATATTCCAAGAAGTCTCAAGCATCTAAGCTTGGGGATGCCCCGGTAGGCATCCCACCTTTCTTCTTCAACAACTATCGGTTAGTATCGGTTGAGCCTAAGTTTTTGCTTCTTCACTTGAGTTGTGCTATCCTTTCAATGTAGTTTTCTTTAGCTTTGCTTGCTGTTTTAATAAAGTATCAAGATCTAAAATTATTAAATGGGAGAGTCTTCACATAGTTGCATGATTATTCGAGTACTCATTGATCTTCACTTATATCTTTCGGAGTAGTTTTTGTTTTTGCTCTAGTGCTTCACTTAGATCTTTTAGAGCACGGTGGTGGATTTGTTTTAAAGAAACTATTGATTCTATCATGCTTCACTTAGATTATTTTGAGAGTCGTTAATAGCATGGTAATTTGCATAATATTAATATACTTGGTATTCAAGATATGTGAAACTTTCTTTTGAGTGAATTGAATGCTAGGATAAGTTAGATGCTTGATAATTGTTTTGAGATATGGAGGTGATAATATCAAAGTCGTGCTAGTTGGGTGATTATGAATTCAAAGAATGCTTGTGTTGAAGTTTGCAAGTCCCGTAGCATGCACGTATGGTTAAAGTTGTGTAACAAATTTGAAACATGAAGTGTACCTGGCTTGTGCATCCTTATGAGTGGCGGTCGGGGATGAGCGATGGTCTTTTCCTACCAATCTATCCCCCTAGGAGCATGCGCGTAGTACTTGATTTTTGATGACTTCTAAATTTTTGCAATAATTATATGAGTTCTTTTGACTAATGTTGAGTCCATGGATTATACGCACTCTCACCTTTCTGCCTTTGCTAGCCTCTTCGGTACCGTGCATTGCCCTTTCTCACCTTGAGAGTTGGTGCAAACTTCGCCGGTGCATCCAAACCCCGTGATACGATACGCTCTATCACACATAAACCTCCTTATATCTTCCTCAAAACAGCCACCATACCTACCTATCATGGCATTTCCATAGCCATTCCGAGATATATTGCCATGCAACTTTCCACCGTTCCTTTCATCATCATCATGACATACATTACTTTTGTCATATTGCCATTGCATGATCATGTAGTTGACATCATATTTGTGGCAAATCCACCATGCATTATTTTTCATACATGTCACTCTTGATTCATTGCACCATCCCGGTACACCGTCGGAGGCATTCATATAGACTCATATCTTGTTCTAAGTTTCGAGTTGTAATCCTTATGTTGTAATCAATAGAAGTGTGATGATCATCATTATTAGAGCATTGCCCAATCAAAAAAAGAAAGGCCAAAAAAAAGAAAGGCCCAAAAAAAGGGTAATGCTACTATCTCTTTTTCCACACTTGTGCTTCAAAGTAGCACCTTGTTCCTCATATAGTGAGTCTCATATATTGTGATTCAAAGTAGCACCATGCTTTTCATGTAGAGAGTCTCATGTGTTATCACTTTCATATACTAGTGGGAATTTTTCATTATAGAACTTGGCTTGTATATTCCTACGATGGGCTTCCTCAAATGCCCTAGGTCTTCATGAGCAGGCGAGTTGGATGCACACCCACTAGTTTTCTTTTGTTGAGAATTCATAGCTCTAGTGCATCCGTTGCATGGCAATCCCTACTCCTCATGTTGACATCAATTGATGGGCATCTCCATAGCCCGTTGATTAGCCTCATCAATGTGAGACTTTCTCCTTTTTTGTCTTCTCCACACAATCCCCATCATCATATTCTATTCCACCCATAGTGTTATATCCATGGCTCGCGCTCATGTATTGCGTGAAGGTTGAAAAAGTTTGAGATTATTTGAGTATGAAACAATTGCTTGGCTTGTCATCGGGGGTATAGAAGTTGGGAACATCTTTGTGTGACGAAAATGAAGCATAGCCTAACTATATGATTTTGTAGGGATGAACTTTCTTTTTCCTTGTTATTGTGAGAAGACGTGATGCTTTGATTAGTATGCTTGAAGTATTATTATTTTTATGTCAATATGAACTTTTGTCTTGAATCTTTCGGATTTGAATATTCATATCACAATTAAGAATATTTACATTGAAATTATGCCAAAGTATCACTCCGCATCAAAAATTCCTTTTTATCATTTACCTACTCGAGGACGAGCAGGAATTAAGCTTGGGGATGCTTGATACGTCTCCAACGTATCTATAATTTTTGATTGCCCCATGCTACTTTATCTACTGTTTTAGGCAATATTAGGCTTTATTATCCACTTTTATATTATTTTTGGGACTAACCTATTAACCAGAGCCCCAGCCCAGATTTGTTGTTTTATGCCTATTTCAGTGTTTCGAGGAAAAGGAATATCAGACGGAGTCAAAACGGAACGAAATCAACTGGAGAAGTTATTTTTGGAAGGAAAGCAACCCAGGGAACTTGAAGTGCATGTCAGGGGAGATACGGGCTGCCCACAAGGGTGGGGGCGCCCCCCCCCCCTCGGGCGCGCCCCCTACCTCGTGGGCACCCCGTAGCTCCATCGATGTACCCCCTGCACCCATATATACCTACGTATCGTAAAACTTCCAGAACAGAAGATAGATCAGGAGTTCCACCGTCGCAAGCCTCTGTAGCCACCAAAAACCAATCGGGACCCTATTCCGGCACCCTGCCGGAGGGGGATCCCATCACCGGAGGCCATCTTCATCATCCCGGCACTATCCATGACGAGGAGGGAGTAGTTCACCCTCGGGGCTGAGGGTATGTACCAGTAGCTATGTGGTTGATCTCTCTCTCTCTCGTGTTCTCTCTCGTGTTCTATCTATGGCACGATCTTGATGTATCCCGAGCTTTTCTATTGTAGTCGGATCTTATGATGTTTGTCCCCCTCTACTCTCTTGTGATGAATTGAGTTTCCCCCTTTGAAGTTATCTTATCGGATTGAGTCTTTTATGAGAACACTTGATGTATGTTTTGCCGTGATTATCTGTGGTGACAATGGGATATCATGTGCCACTTGATGTATGTTTTGGTGATCAACTTGCGGGTTTCGTGACATTGGAATCCTATGCATAGGGGTTGGCACACGTTGTTGACTCTCCGTTAGAAACTTTGGGGCACTCTTTGAAGTACTTTTATGTTGGTTGGATGAATCTGAGATTGTGTGATGCATATCGTATAATCATGCCCACGGATACTTGAGGTGACAATGGAGTATCTAGGTGACATTAGGGTTTTGGTTGATTTGTATCTTAAGGTGTTATTCTAGTATGAACTCTATGATGGATCGAGCGGAAAGAATAGCTTTATGTTATTTTTACTATGAACTCTTGAATAGATAGAACAGAAAGGATAACTTTGAGGTGGTTTCATATCCTACCATAATCTCTACGTTTGTTCTCCGCTATTAGTGGCTTTGGAGTGACTCTTTGTTGCATGTTGAGGGCTTGTCATATGTTCTATCTATGTTATTATTGTTGAGAGAACTTGCACTAGTGAAAGTATGAACCCTAGGCCTTGTTTCCTACCATTGCAATACCGTTTACGCTCACTTTTATCATTAGTTACCTTGCTGTTTTTATATTTTCAGATTACAAAAACCTATATCTACTATCTATTTTGCACTTGTATCTTCATCTCTTCGCCGAACTAGTGCACCTATACAATTTACCATTGTATTGGGTGTGTTGGGGACACAAGAGATTTTTTGTTATTTGGTTGCAGGGTTGTTTGAGAGAGACCATATTCATCCTACGCCTCCTACGGATTGATAAACCTTAGGTCATCCACTTGAGGGAAATTTGCTATTGTCCTACAAACCTGTGCACTTGCAGGCCCAACAACGTCTACAAGAAGAAGGTTGTGTAGTAGACATCAGTATGGTACCGGCAAAAGTTGCACGGTACACGAAAGGCTAGCAATGGTGGAAGGGTGAGAGTGCGTATAATCCATGGACTCAACGTTAGTCATAAGGAACTCATATACTTATTGCAAAAATCTACAAGTTATTGAAACAAAATACTACGCGCATGCTCCTAGGGGTATAGATTGGTAGGAAAATACCATCGCTCGTCCCCGACCGCCACTCATAAGGAAGACAATCAGTAAATAAATCATGCTCCAACTTCATCACATAACGGTTCACCATACGTGCATGCTACGGGAATCACAAACTTCAACACAACTATTCCTCAAATTCACAATTACTCCACTAGCATGATTCTAATATCACCATCCTCATATCTCAAAACAATTATCAAGCATCAAATTTATCATAGCATCCAATTCACTTTCTATGGTAGTTTTTATTATACCCAACTTGGATGCCCATCATTCTAGGACCAATTTTATAACCATAGCAAATACCATGTTGTTCTAAAAATACTCTCAAAATAATATAAGTGAAGCATGAGAGATTAATAATTTCTACAAAATTAAACCACCGCCGTGCTCTATAAGATGTAAGTGAAGCACTAGAGCAAAATTATCTAGCTCAAAAGATATACGTGAAGCACATAGAGTATTCTAATAAATTCCTAATCATGTTGTGTCTCTCCCAAAAGGTGTGTACAGCAGGGATGATTGTGGTAAACTAAAAAGCAAAGACTCATATCATACAAGACGCTCCAAGCAAAACACATATCATGTGGCGAGTAAAAATATAGCTAGCTCCAAGTAAAGTTACCGATAGACGAAGAAGAAAGAGGGGATGCCTTCCGGGGCATCCCCAAGCTAAGGCTTTTGGTTGTCCTTGAATTATCTTGGGGTGACATGGACATCCCCAATCTTAGGCTCTTGCCACTCCTTATTCCATAGTCCATCAAAATCTTTACCCAAAACTTGAAAACTTCACAACACAGAACTCAACAGGAAATCTCATAAGCTCCGTTAGTGCAAGAAAGAAAAACCACCAATCAAGGTACTGTAATGAACTCATTATTTATTTTTATTGGTGTTAAACCTACTGTATTCCAACTTCTCTATGGTCCATACCCCCCAATACTAGCCATAGATTCATCAAAATAAGCAAACAACACACGAAAAACAGAATCTGTCAAAAATAGAACAGTTTGTAGCAATCTATAACTTTCGAATACTTCTGGAACTCTTAAAATCCTACCAAAATAAGAAGTCCTAGGAAATTTGTCTACTGATCTACTTCAAAAATAATCAACTCAAAATCACGTTTATGTGATTTATTAAAATTATTCTCGTGCGTGCAAAAGTTTCTGTTTTTCAGCAAGATCAAATTAACTATCACCATAGCTTATCCTATAGGTTCTACTTGGTACAAACACTAATTAAAACATAAAACCACATCTAAACAAAGGATAGATGAATTATTTATTGAATAACAGCAAGGAAAAATATTGGGTTGTCTCCCAACAAGCGCTTTTCTTTAAAGCCTTTTAGCTAGGCATTGATAATTTTATACGTGACAAACACATCTAAGTCTAACATACTTCCTATGCATAGGCATATTATAAGCAAACAAATTTTCAAGGCAAGCAAAAACTAGCATATGCAAGGAAGAAGAAAGAGACGATAGCAATCTAAACATGACGAGAGATAATTTAGTAAGATCAAAAATTCTACGACCATATTTTCCTAACTCATAATAATTACATGTAGGATCATAGGCAAATTCAACAAAATAGCTATCACATAACATATTCTCGACACGATCCACATGCATGTGAAGTTGACACTCTTCCAAAATAGTGAGGTTATCATTAACTAAAGTCATGACCTCTCCAAACCTACTTTTAGTATTATTGCAAACACTATTATCAAACTCATATTCATCATGGGGCTTAAATAAATTTTCAAGATCATAAGAAGAGTCACCCCAATCATGATCATTGCAACAAGTAGTAGACATAGCAAAACTAGCATCCCCAAGCTTAGGGTTTTGGATATTATTAGCACAATTGACATCAAGAGAATTTAAAATAAAATCATTGCAATCATGCTTTTTATTCAAGGAGCTATCGTGAATCTCTTCATAAATTTCTTCATCACAATTTTCAGATTCACGAATTTCAAGCAAAACCTCATAAAGATAATCTAGTGCACTCAAATCACTAGAATTTGGTTCATCATAATTGGATCTCTTAAAAAGATTGGCAAGCGGATGAGGATCCATAGATCTTAGGTTCTATGTTTAGTAATAAATAAACAACTATTCCAACCAAACGACCAAACGAGCCAAGTAAGACATCAAAGTAAACAAAAAGACGAACAGAAGAAGGGCGAATAACTTGGCAAGGGTGCAGTGGGGGAGAGGAAAACGAGAGGCAAATGGCAAATACTGTAATGCGAGGGAGAAGAGTTTGTGATGGGTACTTGGTATGTCTTGACTTGAGCGAAGACCTCCTCGGCAACGGCGCCAGAAATCCTTCTTGTTACCTCTTGAGCACTGCGTCGGTTTTCCCTTGAAGAGGAAAGGGTGATGCACCAAAGTAGCGTGAGTATTTCCCTCAGTTTTTGAGAACCAAGGTATCAATCCAGCAGGAGGCTCCTCACAAGTCCCTCTACCTACACAAACAAACAAGAACCTCGCAACCAACGCGACAAAGGGGTTGTCAATCCCTTCACGGCCACTTGCGAAAGTGAGATCTGATAGAGATAATAAGATAAGATAAATATTTTTGGTATTTTTATGATATAGATCGGAAAGTAAAGATTGCAAAATAAAGTAGATCGGAAACTTATATGATAAAAGATAGACCCAGGGGCCATATGTTTCACTAGTGGCTTCTCTCAAGATAGCATAAGTATTACGGTGGGTGAACAAATTACTATCGAGCAATTGATAGAAAAGTGCATAGTTATGAGATTATCTAGGCATGATCATGTATATAGGCATCACGTCCGCAACAAGTAGACCGACTCCTGCCTGCATATACTACTATTACTCCACACATCGACCGCTATCCAGCATGCATCGAGAGTATTAAGTTCATAAGAACAGAGTAACACATTAGGCAAGATGATATGATGTAGAGGGATAAACTCAAACAATATGATATAAACCCCACCTTTTTATCCTCGATGGCAACAGTACAATACGTGCATTGTTGCCTCTGCTGTCACTGGGAAAGGACACCGCAAGATTGAACCCAAAGCTAAGCACTTCTCCCATTGCAAGAAAGATCAATCTAGTAGGCCAAACCAAACTGATAATTCGAAGAGACTTGCAAAGACAACAAATCAAACATAAAAGAATTCAAAGGAGATTCAAATATTTCTCATAGATAAACTTGATCATAAACCCACAATTCATAGGATCTCGACAAACACACCGCAAAAAGAGTTACATCGAATAGATCTCCAAGAAGATCGAGGAGAACTTTGTATTGAGATTCAAAGAGAGAGAAGAAGCCATCTAGCTAATAACCATGGACCCGAAGGTCTGTGGTAAACTACTCACAACTCATCGGAGAGGCCTTGGCGATGATGTAGAAGCCCTCCGTGATCGATTCCCCCTCCGGCGGAGCACCGGAAAAGGCTCCAAGATGGGATCTCACGGGTACAGAAGGTTGCGGCAGTGGAAATAGGTTTTCGTGGTGCTCCTCGATGTTTTGGGGGTACGTAGATATATATAGGCGAAGGAAGTCTGTCAAGGGAGCCACGAGGGGCCCATGAGGGTGGGGCACACTGCTACGTCTTGAGCTTGCGTTGGTTTTACTTGAAGAGGAAAGGGTGATGCAGCAATAGTAGCATAAGTATTTCCCTCAGTTTTTGAGAACCAAGGTATCAATCCAGTAGGAGGCTCCTCAAAAGTCCCACACACCTACACAAACAAACAAAGAACTCGCAATCAACGCAATAAATGGGTTGTCAATCCCTTCACGGCCACTTGCAAAAGTGAGATCTAATTGAGATAGTATCATAAGATAAATATTTTTTTGGTATTTTATAATATAGATGCAAAAAGTAAAGATGCAAATAAAAGTAGACTGAAAGCAAATATGATAAGAGATAGACCCGGGGGCCATAGGTTTCACTAGTGGCTTCTCTCAAGATAGCATAAGTATTACGGTGGGTGAACAAATTACTGCCAAGCAATTGATAGAAAAGCGAATAATTATGAGATTATATAGGCATGATCATGTATATAGGCATCACGTCCGCAACAAGTAGACCGACTCCTGCCTGCATCTACTACTATTACTCCACACATCGACCGACTCCTGCCTGCATCTAGAGTATTAAGTTCATAAGAACAGAGTAATGCATTAAGCAACATGACATGATGTAGAGGGATAAACTCAAGCAATATGATATAAACCCCATCTTTTTTATCCTCGATGGCAACAATACAATACGTGCCTTGCAACCCTTTCTGTCACTGGGTAAGGACACCGTAAGATTGAACCCAAAGCTAAGCACTTCTCCCATGGCAAGAAAGATCAATCTAGTAGGCCAAACCAAATTGATAATTCAAAGACACTTGCAAAGATAACTCAATCATACATAAACGAATTCAAAGGATATTCAAATATTCTCATAGATAAACTTGATCATAAACCCACAATTCATCGGATCTCGACAAACACACCGCAAAAAGAGTTTACATCGAATAGATCTCCAGAAGAGAGGGGGAGAACATTGTATTGAGATCCAAAAAGAGAGAAGAAGCCATCTCGCTAATAACTATAGACCTGAAGGTCTGTGGTAAACTACTCACAACTCATAGGAGGGGCAAGGATATTGATGTAGAAGCCCTCCGTGGTTGATTCCCCCTCCGGTGGAGCGCCGGCGAAGGCTCCAAGATGGGATCTCGCAGATACAGAAGGTTACGACGGTGGAAATTGTGTTTCGTTGGCTCCCTGGATGTTTTCGGGGTATGTAGGATTATATAGGAGGGAGAAGTACATCAGTGGCCGCCCGAGGGGCCCATGAGACAGGGGGCACGCCCTATAGGGGGGGCGCCCTCCTATCTCATGGAGGCCTCGGCTTCTTCTTGACTTGCACTCCAAGTCCTCTGGATCACGTTCATTCCAAAAATCATGCTCCCGAAGGTTTCATTCCGTTTGGACTCCTTTTGATATTCCTTTTCTTCTAAATACTGAAATAGGCAAGAAAACAGCTGAGGGAGTTCCGGACTAGGGGGTGTCCGGATAGCCGAACTATCATCATCGGCCGGACTCCAAGACTATGAAGATACAAGATTGAAGACTTCGTCCCGTGTCTGGATGGGACTTTCCTTGGCGTGGAAGGCAAGCTTGGCGATACGGATATGTAGATCTCCTACCTTTGTAACCGACTCTGTGTAACCCTAGCCCTCTTAGGTGTCTATATAAACTGGATGGCTGTAGTCCATAGGACGAACAACAATCATACCATAGGCTAGCTTCTAGGGTTTAACCTCCTTGATCCCGTGGTAGATCCACTCTTGTAACACACATCATCAATATTAATCAAGCAGGACGTAGGGTTTTACCTCCATCAAGAGGGCCCAAACCTGGGTAAAACATCGTGTCCCTTGTCTCCTGTTACCATCCGCCTAGACGCATAGTTCAGGACCCCCTACCCAAGATCCGCCGGTTTTGACACCGACATTGGTGCTTTCATTGAGAGTTCCTCTGTGTCGTCACCGATAGGCTCGATGGCTTCTTCAATCATCATCAACGATGCAGTCCAGGGTGAGATCTTCCTCCCCGGACAAATCTTCTTATTCGGCGGCTTTGCACTGCGGGCCAATTCGCTTGGCCAACTGGAGCAGATCGAAAGCTACGCCCCTGGCCGTCAGGTCAGATTTGGAAATTTGAACTTCACGGCTGACATCCGCGAGGACTTGATCCTCGATGGATTCGAGCCACAGCCAAGCGTGCCGCACTGTCGCGGCGAGCATGATTTAGCTCTGCAGCCGGACAGTACCCTGGAGGCCGCACTCGAAACCGCTCCGATCTTCAATTCGGAGCCAGCTGCGCAGATCGAGGACGGATGCCTAGACACCGCCTCGGAGGCCACAACCTCTACGGCGATAGAGCCGAACACTGACTTTGTCCCTCATAAAGCTCGTGACTCCGAGGTGCCGGACTCCTCGCCGGACTCCGAACCTCCCGCACCCCCCCCCCGATCGAATCTGATTGGGCGCCGATCATGGAGTTCACCGCGGCGGACATCTTTCAACACTCACCTTTCGGCGACATCTTGAGTTCGCTAAAGTATCTCTCGTTATCAGGAGAGCCCTGGCCGGACTGCGGTCAGGACGGTTGGGATGCGGACGACGAAGAAATTCAAAGCCCACCCACCACCCACTTGGTAGCCGCTGTCGACGATTTAACCGACATGCTAGACTACGACTCCGAGGACATCGACGGTATGGACGACGATGCCGGAGACGACCAAGAACCAGCGCCTACGGGGCACTGGACAGCCACCTCATCATATGACATATACATGGTGGATATCCCAAAAGATGGGAATGGCGAAGGAACAGAGGAGGATGACCCCTCCAAAAAGCAGCCCAAGCGCCGGCGTCAGCGGCGCCGCTCTAAATCCCGCCACAGCAAGAATGAAGACTCCGGCACCGGAGACAATAATACACCGGACAGTGCCGAAGACAACCCACTCCAGCAAGATGCAGCGCAGGAGGACGGAGACGCCAGCCCTTATGAAGGAGCGGCAGAAGAAGAGGCAGAGGATTATACGCCTCCCTCCGGAGACGAAGCGAGCCTCGACGATGACGAATTCGTCGTGCCTGAGGATCCCGTCGAACAAGAGCGTTTTAAACGCAGGCTTATGGCCACGGCGAACAGCCTCAAGAAAAAGCAGCAACAGCTTAGAGCTGATCAGGATCTGCTAGCCGACAGATGGACTGAAGTCCTCGCGGCCGAAGAGCATGAGCTCGAACGCCCCTCCAAAAGCTACCCTAAACGCAAGCTGCTCCCCCGATTAGAGGAGGAGGCTTACGAACCCGCATCACCAGGAGACAATACGGCTGACCGACCACCCCGTGGTCGCGACAGAGAGGCCTCTAGGCCCTTCACTAGACCCGTACCCCGGCATCGCTCGAAAAGCACACGGCCACAGGGGAACACTCCGGACTTGCGAGATATATTGGAGGATAAGGCAAGACAATCAAGATCGATCTATGGATCACGTGGGCGTCCCACGATACGTGACGACAACCGTCGCGCCGGACACAGTAAGTCCGGCCGGGCCGAACAAAATAGACCAAGCTCCCTTGAGCTCCGTCGTGATATCGCCCAGTACAGAGGCGCCGCACACCCACTATGCTTCACAGATGAAGTAATGGATCATCAAATCCCCGAAGGGTTTAAACCCGTCAATATTGAATCTTATGATGGCACAACAGACCCCGCGGTTTGGATCGAAGACTATCTCCTTCACATCCACATGGCCCGCGGTGACGATCTTCACGCCATCAAATACCTCCCCCTCAAGCTTAAAGGACCAGCCCGGCATTGGCTCAACAGCTTGCCAGCAGAGTCAATTGGGAGTTGGGAGGACCTGGAAGCCGCATTCCTCGATAACTTCCAGGGCACTTATGTGCGACCACCAGACGCTGATGACCTAAGCCACATAATTCAGCAGCCAGACGAATCGGCCAGACAATTCTGGACACGGTTCTTAACCAAGAAAAACCAAATCGTCGACTGTCCGGATGCGGAGGCCCTCGCGGCCTTCAAGCATAACATCCGCGACGAGTGGCTTGCCCGGCACCTGGGACAGGAAAAGCCGAAATCCATGGCAGCCCTCACATCACTCATGACCCGCTTCTGCGCGGGTGAGGACAGCTGGCTAGCACGCAGCAACAACCTCAGCAAAAATTCTGGCAGTCCGGATTTCAAGGACCGAAATGGCAGGCAGCGTCGTAACAAAAACAAACGCCGCATTAACAGCGACAATAGTGAGGGTACGGCAGTCAATGCCGGATTCAGAGGCTCTAAACCCCCTCAGCAGAAAAAGCCATTCAAACGAACTACTCCGGGTCCGTCCAATTTGGACCGAATACTCGACCGCTTGTGCCAGATACACGGCACCCCCGAAAAGCCAGCTAACCATACCAACAGGGACTGTTGGGTATTCAAGCAGGCAGGCAAGTTAATTGCCGAAAACAATGACAAGGGGCTGCATAGCGATGACGAGGAAGTGACCCGACCGCCGAACAATAGAGGACAGAAGGGTTTCCCCCCACAGGTGCGGACGGTGAACATGATATACGCAACGCACATACCCAAAAGGGAGCGGAAGCGTGCACTCAGGGATGTCTACGCGATGGAGCCAGTTGCCCCGAAGTTCAATCCATGGTCCTCCTGCCCGATCACTTTTGACCGAAGGGACCACCCCACCAGCATCCGCCACGGCGGATTCGCCGCATTGGTCTTAGACCCAATCGTCGATGGATTTCACCTAACCAGAGTCCTGATGGACGGCGGCAGCAGCCTGAACCTGCTTTACCAGGATACAGTGCGCAAAATGGGCATAGACCCCTCAAGGATTAAACCTACCAAAACGACCTTTAAAGGCGTCATACCAGGTGTAGAAGCCAATTGTACAGGCTCAATTACACTGGAAGTGGTCTTCGGATCCCCGGATAACTTCCGAAGCGAGGAGTTAATCTTCGACATAGTCCCGTTCCGCAGCGGCTATCATGCCTTGCTCGGACGTACCGCGTTTGCAAAGTTCAACGCGGTGCCGCACTACGCATACCTCAAGCTCAAGATGCCAGGCCCTCGAGGAGTCATCACGGTCAACGGAAACACTGAACGTTCTCTCCGCACGGAGGAACATACAGCGGCTCTCGCGGCAGAAGTGCAATGCAGCCTCTTAAGGCAATTTCGAGTCCGGCCGTTAAGCGGCCGGACATAGCTAAGCGCGCCCGAAGTAACTTACAACAAGACCACCTGGCACGTTCCGAGCACGCGTAGCAGTGCGGCCCCAACCCCAGCCCCTGCGAAACGTCAAAGCAGGTCCTTCGCGTACACCATTACGCTCTGAAGATACCATGGGCATGGGGAGAGGGGCATGACCACGATAAGCCCAGACTGCAGCTCAACCACACCAGGGGCTCTCAAGTGTGTCGTTCTTTTTTCTTTTCTTTTTACCTTTTTTTACCCACAGGACTCTGTTTGTCAGAGGCCCTGTCCGACAGCAGACCTGCCGAACTCACGATGCAACAGCCAGGGAAGGATAAAGGCTACAACGAATATACAGGTGGTCTCCATTACGAGCATTTTTATACACCAATCTGCAGCCTACCCCTGGAGGGGGACATGTTTAACAGTCCCATCCCTTGCTTATCGCACTATTTGTATCGTTCTGCATTCATAGCAGCACTTATTGAATAAAACAATGCAGCACCTTTTTGCTTATAATTGCATTTCTTTTTCATACATATGTTCATTCACGGCATGTTGCATCCGTACACTTTGGTACGGCTAATATACACCAGGGGCTTATGTTTCCCGCATTATGGTGTGATGAGTCCGAACACTTTCACAAGTGCGGCACCCCGAACTTATAGCACTATATGCATCGGCTCCGAATCATGTCTTGGGTCAATAGTTGGGTTTGCCCGGCTCCCATGTTTTGGTACCTTACGTTCCGTTATATCGGCTAAGGTAGCACTGGGAGAACCACTGCGATTGCGCCCCAGTTGAGCTGGGTTAACGCCTCAGTGGAGAAAGCTAAAACTGACCGTCATGATGAGGCGAGAGCCGGTCGCTGTTCGAGAGGTTTTTTGCGAGTCCTTAAAGACTTATGCCGCTTAGAGCGAGGAGCCGGATACTGTCCGGCCAAGGCGTGGATAGCGCCCCAAATTCGGCCTTCCGAAGACTAGGGGCTTCGCCGAAATTTAAAATTATAGAATTCTATGGCTAAGTGAGAGTGTTCAAGCATTATAAGTCCGGTTGCCTTGTTCGCTGTGTTGAGCGCCTCCCTAGATGGACCCAAAAATGGGAACAAGAGCGCTCAAGTTTATCCCGAACACCCCAGCACTCGTGGCATGGGGGCTGAAGCCGACGACTTGCCATCTCTCAGATTTGATAAACAGCCGCACAGAAGGTAATATTTTAAATTAACAAGCGTTGCTTAGCGCATATGAACTAAGTTTTCAGCGCACAGGATAACAAAATGCGAGTCTACTCAAATATTACATCTTTGGAGCACTCACCCGCAATAATGCGGGCGCCCTTCAGCACACTCTTATAATACATCTCGGGCGTGCGATGCTCCTTGCCCTCTGGTGGCGGGTCCGTCACGAGCTTCTGGGCATCCATCTTGCCCCAGTGCACCTTTGCGCGGGCAAGGGCCCGACGGGCACCCTCAATGCAAGCGGAGTGCTTGATGACTTCAACCCACGGGCACGCATCCACCAGCCGCCGCACCAGGCCGAAGTAGCTCCCAGGCATGGCCTCCTTAGGCCACAGCCGAACTATGAGGCCCTTCATGGCCTGTTCGGCCGCCTTGTGGAGCTCGACCAGCTGCTTCAGCTGGTCGCTAAGGGGCACCGGATGTCCGGCCTCAGCATACTGAGACCAGAAGACCTTCTCCGTCGAGCTCCCCTCCTCGGCCCGGTAGAATGCGGCAGCATCGGACACGCTGCGAGGAAGATCTGCGAACGCTCCTGGAGAGCTCCGAATTCGGGTAAGCAACAGGTAATTAACACTCACATGCTTACTTTGCATGAAAAATGCCTTACCCGCTGCTATTTTCTTCACCGCCTCAATCTCCTGGAGGGCCTTGTAGGCTTCGGCCTTAGCGGCTTTGGCACTCTCAAGAGCCGTTGCAAGCTCAGACTCTCGAGTCTTCGAGTCACGCTCCAAGCTCTCATGTTTTTTCACGAGATCCTGGAGCTCTTGCTGTACCTCCGCCACCCGCGCCTCCTGCTTCTCTCGCTCGGTGCGCTCCGCGGCCGCATTGCGTTCGGCCGCGGCCACCGCCTCCTTCAGGGTCGCCACCTCGTTAGTGGCCCCTGCAATACCCAGTTATCCTTGTCATTTTTCTTGCAACCAAATCCTTTTCTGTAAGGTACAATTTTCATAAGGTATTACTCACCTTCTTTTTCCTCGAGCTTCTTCTTGGCATGGCCGAGCTAGTTCTCGGACCGCTCGAGGTTTTCCTTCAAAGTATTGACCTCCGCAGTCAGTGCGGCGGAGGTCAGCAGCACAGCCTGCAATCCCATATTGACATATTTTTTATGACTCCTGCGTTTATCTTTCTAAAGATCCTCAGTCCGGCTTTTCTTTCCGAACACCGAACCGAGCATCAGGGGCTACTGTCTATGCGGTATCATTTTACATATATCGAAATTCTTACCTCAAAGCCTGTTAGAAGGCTGCTGCAGGCTTCGGTCAGCCCGCTCTTGGCGAGCTGAACCTTCTGAATCACCGCACTCATAACAGTGCGGTGTTCCTCTTTGATGGAGGCACCGTTGAGCGCCTCCAGCAAATTATCCGGCACCTCCGGCTGGACGGAGGCAGCCGGCATCACGGTCTTGCCCTTCTTACGAAGGGGTCGCCCGCCGGACTCCGGAGCCACTGTGGCCTTCGGGGCTTAGTCCGGTGCAAAGTCTGGGAGGTTGTCCTGTGACACCTTCGGGGCCTCCTCCTCCTGGTAGGTCCCTTCCTGGGATCCCACCTCGGCGTCATCCACGGCACGGGGGTGGAGGCAGTCGGAAGGGAATCCATATCCAACGCACCCAAGGACCCGCTCGACGAAACAGGAAGATCATCCTTGGGCGGACTGCAGGGTTGTATGCGGCATTAGAAAGACATTATGTGGCGAAAAGAAAAAACCTTGAAGTCATTCGGGAGTCCGGATACTTACGATCTCGCCAGGGGCTTTGCCCTTGGAGGCCAGTCCTCGTCGTCATCATTGGCATTGGTGGAGCAGTCCGGGGGAAGAGTTTTTCCCTTCTTGGACCCTTCGGCCTCCCTTGTTGGGGAGGCCTTCCTTTTCTTCCCTTCCCCTGCTGGGGGAGAGGCTTTCTTCTTCTCCTCCTCGCCTTGGCGGGAGGAGTCGGCCTCGGATTCATCATCCGATAGCACCTGAAAACGGGAACTCTTCCGAGTCCCCGTGGCCTTCTTCTTGGCCTTCTTCTCCAGCACCATGTGGGGTGCCGGAGCCAGCAGCCCCGTTAGGCGGGCGTCTGCTGGGTCCTCTGGCAATGGGGCCGGACAAATAGTTCGTTCGGCCTTCGCCAGCCAGTCCTGTCAAAGGTAAAGGGAGTTTAGATCCCGCATAGAGTCAAACTATGGAAAACAAGTGGCAAAATCACTTACCTCGTCAGCTGGATGCTGCGAGCGGAATCCGCGATCTTCGGTAGCGGATGCGGGAGCCTCGGCGCCCTTGAACAACACCTTCCATACATCTTCGGACGTAGTGTCGAAGAGCCCGCTGAGGGTCTGGTGCTGCGCCGGATCGAACTCCCACATGTTGAAACCCCGTCGTTGGCACAGGAGAATCCGGCGGATGAGCATGACCTGGACTACGTTGACAAGCTTGAGCTTCTTGTCCACCAGCTTCTGGATACAGGCTTGGAGTCCGGTCAGCTCCTCCGAATCCCCCCAGATCCGGCCACTCTCTTTCCAGGAGGTGAGCCGTGTAGGGATGCCGGATCTGAATTCGGGGGCCGCCGCCCAATCGGCGTCACGCGGCTCGGTGATGTAGAACCACCCCGATTGCCACCCCTTGATGGTTTCCACGAAAGTGCCCTCCAGCCACGTAACGTGGGACATCCTGCCCACCATGGCGCCTCCGCACTCCGCTTGGCTGCCCTTCACAACCTTCGGCTTGACACTGAAGGTCTTAAGCCACAAGCCGAAGTGGGGCTGGATGCAGAGGAAGGCCTCGCACACGACGATAAACGCCGAGATGTTGAGGATGAAATTCGAGGCCAGATCATGGAAATCCAGGCCGTAGTAGAACATGAGCCCCCGGACGAAGGGATGAAGTGGGAAGCCCAGTCCGCGGAGGAAATGGGGAAGAAACACTACCCTCTCATGGGGCCTGGGGGTGGGGATGAGCTCTCCCTCGTCGGGGAGCCGGTGCGCGATGTCGCTGGACAAATATCCGGCGTCGCGCAGCTTCTGGATCTGCCCCTCCGTGACGGAGGAGGCCATCCACTTGCCTCCCGCTCCGGACATAGTTGGAGAAGGTTGAGGAGAGAAGTGCGGACTTGGGCGCTGGAGCTTGAGTTCGCGGAGATGGATAAGCCAAGGAGGAAGAAGGCGCAGGTAAAAGGGTTGGATCTTTATCCCCTTATATGGGCGGAAAAAACATGTGTCCCCACCGGCCTGGTAAAACTCGCTTATCTCCCAAGCGTCACAATCAATGGCGCGGTTGGGTTACCCACATCCGTATTGATGGGAATCCCGGAATAAGGGGAACACGATCTCTGCTTCGACAAGACGTGCCA
Source organism: Triticum aestivum (assembly GCF_018294505.1). NCBI lineage: Eukaryota > Viridiplantae > Streptophyta > Magnoliopsida > Poales > Poaceae > Triticum > Triticum aestivum. The sequence goes on along the minus strand of NC_057801.1, from coordinate 683,753,711 downwards.
AGGAAACCGCCTCGCTAAACGCGCTGAGGTGGAACAATAAAAACAATTCGAGTAAAGGCTTGGAAGTGGTGTGACGTCACGCCATAGAATACGTCAGCAGATTGATCTTGTGTAATATTATTCTCTCTACGGTGGTATGTGGAATTTATTTTTGCAGAGCCGGACACTATCCTGGTGTTCACAATCTTCTACAAATTATTCGGAGGAGGAACCCGCCTTGCAATGCCGAAGACAATATGCACGCCGGACTCGTCGTCATTGAAGCCTGGTTCAGGGGCTACTGAGGGAGTTCCGGACTAGGGGGTGTCCGGATAGCCGAACTATCATCATCGGCCGGACTCCAAGACTATGAAGATACAAGATTGAAGACTTCGTCCCGTGTCCGGATGGGACTTTCCTTGGCGTGGAAGGCAAGCTTGGCGATACGGATATGTAGATCTCCTACCTTTGTAATCGACTCTGTGTAACCCTAGCCCTCTCCGGTGTCTATTTAAACCGGATGGCTGTAGTCCATAGGACGAACAACAATCATACCATAGGCTAGCTTCTAGGGTTTAGCCTCCTTGATCTCGTGGTAGATCCACTCTTGTAACACACATCATCAATATTAATCAAGCAGGACGTAGGGTTTTACCTCCATCAAGAGGGCCCGAACCTGGGTAAAACATCATGTCCCTTGTCTCCTGTTACCATCCGCCTAGACGCACAGTTCTGGACCCCCTACCCGAGATCCGCCGGTTTTGACACCGACAACAGCAATACGGGCTAGGCCTCCGGTTAGTAGGTTAGTCCCAAAAATGATATAAATGTGTAAAATAAAGCCCATAAACATCCAAAAGGGGTAATATATAGCATGGAACAATCAAAAATTATAGATACGTTGGAGACGTATCAAGCATCCCCAAGCTTAATTCTTGCTCGTCCTTGAGTAGGTAAATGATAAAAAAGATTTTTTTTTTGATGTGGAATGCTACCTAGCATAATTCTCAATGTATTTTTCTTTATTGTGGCATGAATGTTCAGATCCAAATGATACTAAATAAAAGTTCATATTAACATGGAAATAGTGACACTTCAAGCATACTAATCAAAGTAATCATGTCTTCTCAAAATAGCATGGCCAAAGAAAGTTATCCCTACAAAATCATATAGTCTGGCTGTTGCTCTATCTTCATCACACAAAGTATTTTATCATGCACAACCCCGATGACAAGCCAAGCAATTGTTTCATACTTTAATAATCTCAAACTCTTTCAACTTTCACGCAATACATGAGCGTGAGCCATGGACATAGCACTATATGTGGAGTAGAATGGTGGTTATGGAGAAGATAAAAAAGGAGAAGATAGTCTCACATCAACTAGGCGTATCAACGGGCTATGGAGATGCCCATTAATAGATATCAATGTGAGTGAGTAGGGATTGCCATGCAACGGATGCACTAGAGCTATAAATATATGAAAGCTCAACAAAAGAAACTAAGTGGGTGTGCATCCAACTCGCTTGCTCACGTAGACCTAGGGCACTTTTGAGGAAGCCCATCATTGGAATATACAAGCCAAGTTCTATAATGAAAAATTCCCACTAGTATATGAAAGTGACAACCTATGAGACTCTCTATCATGAAGATCATGGTGCTATTTTGAAGCACAAGTGTGGAAAAAGAGATAGTAGCATTGTACCTTCTCTCTTTTTCTCTCATTTTTTTTCTTTTTCTATTTTTCTTCTTCTTTTTTTCCTTATTTTTTCTTTGGCCTTTTTTGGGCCTTTCTCTTTTTTTTCTTTTTTTCTTTTTGTAAAGTCCGAAGTCTCACCCCGACTTGTGGGGGAATCATAGTCTTCATCATCCTTTCCTCACGAGGACAATGCTCTAATAATGAACATCATCACACTTTTATGGATTTACAACTCAAGAATTACAACTCAAAGCTAGAACAAGATATGACTCTATATAAATGCCTCCGACGGTGTACCGGGATATGCAATGAATCAAGAGCGACATGTATCAAAATTATGAAGGTGGCCTTGCCACAAATACAATGTCAACTACATGATTATGCAAAGAGCAATATGACAAAAGTAATGCGTGTCATATGAACAGAATGGTGGAAAGTTGCATGGCAATATATCTCGGAATGGCTAAGGAAATGCCATAATAGGTAGGTATGGTGGCTGTTTTGAGGAAGGTATATGGTGGGTGTATGGTACCGGCAAAAGTTGAGTGGTACAAGAGAGGCTAGCAATGGTGGAAGGGTGAGGTGCGTACAATCCATGGACTCAACATTAGTCAAAAGAACTCATGTACTTGTTGCAAAAATCTAGAAGTCATCAAAATGAAAGCACTACGCGCATGCTCCTAGGGGGATAGATTGGTAGGAAAAGACCATCGCTCGTCCCCGACCGCCACTCATAAGGAAGACAATCAATAAATAAAATTGTGCTCCAACTTCATCACAAAGCGGTTCACCATACATGCATGCTACGGGAATCACAACCCTCAACACAAGTATTGTTCATAATCACCTCAACTAGCATGACTCTAATATCACTACCTCCATATCTCAAAACAATTATCAAGCATCATATTGATCATAGCATCCAATTATTTTCTATGATAGTTTTTATTATACCCAACTTGGATGCTCATCATTCTAGGACCAACTTTGTAACCAAAGCAAATACCATGCTGTTCTAAAAGACTCTCAAAAATATATAAGTGAAGCATGAGAGACTAGCAATTTCTTCAAAATTAATCCACCGCCGTGCTCTAAAAGATATAAGTGAAGCACTAGAGCAAAAACTATCAAGCTCAAAAGATATAAGTGAAGCACATACAGTATTCTAGCAAATTCTAATCAAGTAGGCTTCTCCCAAAAGGTGTGTATAGCAAGGATGATTGTGGTAAACTAAAAAGCAAAGACTAATATAATACACGACGCTCCAAGTAAAACACATATCATGTGGCGAATAAAAATATAGCTCCAAGTAAAGTTACCAATGAACGAAGACGAAAGAGGGGATGCCTTCCCGAGGCATCTCCAAGCTTTGGCTTTTGGCCATCCTTGAATATCTTGGGGTGCCATGGGCATCCCCAAGCTTAGGCTCTTGCAACTCCTTATTCCATAGTCCATAAAAGCTTTACCCAAAACTTGAAAACTTCACAACACAAAACTCAACAGGAAATCTTATAAGCTCCGAGTGAAAGAAAACAAAACCACCACATAAGGTACTGTAATGAACTCATTCTTTATTTATTTTTGTGTTAAACCTACTGTATTCCAACTTCTCTATGGTTTATAAACTATTTTACTAGCCATAGATGCATTAAAATAAGCAAACAACACACGAAAAATAGAACAGTCTGTAGCAATCTGTAACTAAGACAAACTTATGGAACTCTAAAAATCCTACCAAAATAGGAAGTCCTGGACAATTTGTTTATTGATCGGAAGCAAAAATAATCAACGCAAAAGCACGTTTCGGTGATTTAACAAAACTAAATTCGTGCGCGCAAAGTTTTTGTTTTTCAGCAGAATCAACTCAACTATCATCATAGGTTATCCTATAGGTTCTACTTGGCACAAACACTAATTAAAAGATAAAACACATCTAAACAGAAGGTAGATGCAAGATTTATTACTAAACAGGAACAAAAACAAAAAACACAAAGAAAATTGGGTTGCCTCCCAACTAGCGCTATCGTTTAACGCCCCTAGCTAGGCATAAAAGCGAAGATAGATCTAAGTAGTGCCATCTTCGGCACTTGGAAAGGAAAAAGAGGATCTCCTTTCTATGGCATTCATTCTTCTATTTAGGGTAAGCACATTGCCATTAATGGATGAAGTAAGATTAAGCACGTTACGGAAGTTTGCCTCTAAGCTAGACTTCATCTCTTTCATAATTTCATTTTGATAAAAGCACAAGAGAGTAGTTGATTCAACCTTATCATTCATAGGGTGCCCAAATATGGTTTTCATTTTTTCGTAGGTATCTATAGCATCCCCTTCAAGAAAACCTTCTTCAAAGATAGAATCTAGAACTTGTTTGAAAGAAGCGGGCAAGCCAACATAGAAACTTTTTAAGTAAACTTCAATTTGATATTGTGGCACATAGCTAGCCCGAATCCTTAATAACCTATCCCAAGCATCTTTTAAAGACTCATCAAGCAAATAGCAAAAAATTCTGGAGTCATCTTCATCAAAATTATTTAAGCTCTCATTGGTGACCCGGTGGGTCTTTCCATAGCATCATTATTTATGAGCTTAGAGAGGATAGAGGGGTTATCCAAGGTACTAGAACCCGGGAGAGGACCCTTAGTTCTTTTTGATTCGGCCATGGCAACAAGTAACCCAACACATAGGCAAACAGAAAAAGGCAAGCAAAAGAGAGAGGAGGAGATTGGGAAAGAGAGGGCGAATAAAACGGCAAGGGTGAAGTGGGGGAGAGAAAAACGAGAGGCAAATGGCAAATAATGTTAATGCGAGGGAGATGAGTTTGTGATGGGTACTTGGTATGTCTTGACTTGAGCGAAGAACTCCCCGGCAACGGTGCCAGAAATCCTTCTTGCTACGTCTTGAGCTTGCGTTGGTTTTCCTTGAAGAGGAAAGGGTGATGCAGCAATAGTAGCGTAAGTATTTCCCTCAGTTTTTGAGAACCAAGGTATCAATCTAGTAGGAGGCTCCTCAAAAGTCCCACATACCTACACAAACAAACAAAGAACTCACAACCAACGCAATAAAGGGGTTGTCAATCCCTTCACGGCCAGTTGCGAATGTGAGATCTGATAGAGATAGTATGATAAGATAAATATATTTTTGGTATTTTATAATATATATGCAAAAAGTAAAGATGCAAATAAAAGTAGACTGAAAGCAAATATGATAAGAGATAGACCCGGGGGGCATAGGTTTCACTAGTGGCTTCTCTCAAGATAGCATGAGTATTGCGGTGGGTGAACAAATTACTGTCACGCAATTGATAGAAAAGCGAATAATTATGAGATTATCTAGGCATGATCATGTATATAGGCATCACGTCCGCAACAAGTAGACCGACTCCTGCCTGCATCTACTACTATTACTCCACACATCGATCAACTCCTGCCTGCATCTAGAGTATTAAGTTCATAAGAACAGAGTAACGCATTAAGCAAGATGACATGATGTAGAGGGATAAACTCAAGCAATATGATATAAACCCAATCTTTTTTATCCTCGATGGCAACAATACAATACGTGCCTTGCAACCCTTTCTGTCACTGGGTAAGGACACCGCAAGGTTGAACCCAAAGCTAAGCACTTCTCCCATGGCAAGAAAGATAAATCTAGTAGGCCAAACCAAAGTGATAATTCGAAGAGACTTGCAAAGATAACTCAATCATACATAAAATAATTCAAAGGATATTCAAATATTCTCATAGATAAACTTGATCATAAACCCACAATTCATCGGATCTCGACAAACACACCGCAAAAAGAGTTTACAACGAATAGATCTCCACATGAGAGGGGGAGAACATTGTATTGAGATCCAAAAAGAGAGAAGAAGCCATCTAGCTAATAACTATGGACCCGAAGGTCTGTGATAAACTACTCACAACTCATCGGAGGGGCAAGGATGTTGATGTAGAAGCCCTCCATGGTTGATTCCCCCTCTGGCAGAGCGCCGGTGAAGGCTCCAAGATGGGATCTCATGGATACAGAAGGTTACGGTGGTGGAAATTGTGTTTCGTTGGCTCCCCGTATGTTTTTGGGGTACGTAGGCTTATATAGGAGGAAGAAGTACGTCGGTGGCTGCCAAAGGGGCCCACGAGACAGGGGGCGTGCCCTATAGGGGGCGCGCCCTCCTATCTCGTGCAGGCCTCGGCTGCTTCTTGACTTGCACTCCAAGTCCTCTGGATCACGTTCGTTCCAAAAATCACGCTCCCGAAGGTTTCATTCCGTTTGCACTCCGTTTGATATTCCTTTTCTTCGAAATACTGAAATAGGCAAAAAAACAGCAATACAGGCTAGGCCTCCGGTTAGTAGGCTAGTCCCAAAAATGATATAAATGTGTAAAATAAAGCCCATAAACATCCAAAAGGGGTAATATAATAGCATGGAACAATAAAAAATTATAGATACGTTGGAGACGTATCACGCGCCCACCCCCCAAGGGCGCGCCTTGCACCCTCGTGGCCACCTCGGCTGCTTCTTGACGTCCACTCCAAGTCTCCTGGATTGCGTTTGTTCCAAAAATATTGCTCCCGAAGGTTTCATTCCGTTTGGACTCCGGTTGATATTCCTTTTCTTCGAAACACTGAAATAGGCAAAAAACAGCAATTCGGGCTGGGCCTCCGGTTAGTAGGTTAGTCCCAAAAATGATATAGAATTGTATAGTAAAGCCCATAAACATCCAAAACGGGTAATATGTTAGCATGAAGCAATCAAAAATTATAGATATGTTGGAGACGTGTCACACTCTGGTGCTGATCGTGCTCTGGTCGACCTACGAGGTTCAGTAGTAACTTGATCTGAAGTTTCATGATCATCATCATTAGCTTCCTCTCAAGTTGGTGTAGGCATCACGAGAACGGTTTTTTGTGATGTGATACTTTCCAATTCGAGAGAAGGTACAATTACCTCATCAAGTTCTACTTTCCTCCCACTTACTTCTTTCGAGAGAAATTCCTTCTCTAGAAAGGATCCATTCTTAGCAACAAAGATCTTCCCTTCGGTTATGTGATAGAAGGTGTACCAAATTGTTTCCTTAGGGTATCCTATGAAGACGGACTTCTCCGATTTGGGTTCGAGCTTATCAGGCTAAAGCCTTTGTCCATAAGTTTCGCAACCCCAAACTTTAAGAAACGACAACTTAGGTTTCTTGCCAAACCACAATTCATACGGTGTCGTCTCAATGGATTTAGACGGTGCCCTATTTAACGTGAATGCGGCTGTCTCTAATGCATAACACCAAAACGATATTGGTAAATCGGTAAGAGGCATCATAGATCACACCATATCTAATAAAGTATGGTTACGACATTCGGACACACCATTACGTTGTGGTGTTCCAGGTGGCGTGAGTTGTGAAACAATTCCACATAGTTTTAAATGAAGGCCAAACTCGTAACTCAAATATTCGCCTCCACGATCAGATCATAGAAACTTTATTTTCTTGTTACAATGATTCTCCACTTCACTCTGAAATTCTTTGAACTTTTTAAATGTTTCAGACTTGTGTTTCAATAAGTAGATATACCCGTACCTACTCAAAACATCTGTGAAGGTCAGAAAATAACGATACCCGCCGCGTGCCTCAACACTCATCGGACTGCATACATCGGTATGTATTATTTCCAATAAGTCATTAGCTCGCTCCATTGTTTCGGAGAATGGAGTTTTAGTCATCTTGTCCATGAGGCATGGTTTGCAAGTATCAAATGATTCATAATCAAGTGATTCCAAAAGCCCATCCGCATGGAGTTTCTTCATGCACTTTATACCAATATGACCTGAACGGCAGTGGTACAAATATGTTGCACTATCATTATCAACTTTGAATCTTTTGGCATCAATATTATGAATATGTGTGTCACTACAATCGAGATTCAACAAGAATAGACCACTCTTCAAGCATGCATGGCCATAAAAGATATTATTCATATAAATAGAACAATCATTATTCTCTGACTTAAATGAATATCCCTCGCGCAATAAACAAGATCCAGATATAATGTTCATACTCAACGTGGGCACCAAATAACAATTATTGAGGTCTAAAACAAATCCCGAAGGTAGATGTAGAGGTAGCGTGCCAACGACGATCACATCGACCATGGAACCATTCCCGACACGCATCGTCACCTCATCCTTAGCGAATCTTCATTTATTTCGCAGCTCCTGTTTCAAGTTACAAATATGAGCAACTGAACCAGTATCAAATATCCAGGCGCTACTATGAGCATTAGTAAGGAACACATCAATTACATGTATATCAAATATACCTTTGTTCAGTTTGCCATCCTTCTTATCTGCCAAATACTTGGGGCAGTTCCGCTTCCAGTGATCACTCCCTTTGCACTAGAAGCACCCAATTTCAGGCTTGGTTCTAGCTTTGGGCTTCTTCCCGGGAGTGGCAACTTGATTGCCATTCTTCTTGAAGTTCCCTTTCTTTCCCTTGCCCTTTTTCTTGAAACTAGTGGTCTTGTTAACCATCAACACTTGATGCTCCTTCTGATTTCTACCTCCGCGGCCTTAAGCATTGTAAAGAGCTCGGGAATTGTTTTGTTCATCCCTTGCATATTATAGTTCATCACTAAGCCTTTGTAGCTTGGTGGCAGTGATTGAAGAACTCTGTCAATAACACAATCAATTGGAAGATCAACTCCCAGCTGAGTCAAGTGATTATAATACCCAAACATTTTGAGTATGTGTTCACTGACAGAACAGCTCTCCTCCATCTTGCAGCTATAGAACTTGTTGGAGACTTCATATCTTTCAACTCGGGCATTTGCTTGAAATATTAACTTCAACTCCTGGAACATCTAATATGCTCCATGACGTTCAAAACTTCTTTGAAGTCCCGGTTCTAAGCCGTAAAGCATGGCACACTGAACTATTGAGTAGTCATCAGATCGAGCTTGCCAGACGTTCATAACATCTGCATCAGCTCTTGCAGCAGGCTTGTCACCTAGCGGTGCATCAAGGACATAATTCTTCTGTGCAGCAATGAGGATATTCCTCAAGTTACGGACCCAGTTTGTGTAATTTCTACCATCATCTTTCAACTTAGCTTTCTCTAGGAACGCGTTAAAATTCAGGGGAACGACAACACGGGCCATTGATCTACAACATAGATATGCAAATACTATTAGGACTAAGTTCATGGTAAATTAAGTTCAATTAATCAAAATTACTAATGAACTCCCACTTAAATAAACATCCCTCAAGTTATCTAAGTGATACGTGATCCAAATCAACTAACCCATGTCCGAGCATCACGTGAGATGGTATAGTCATCAATGGTGAACATCTCTATGTTAATCATATCTACTATATGACTCATGTTCGACCTTTCGGTCTCCAGTGTTCCGAGACCACGTCTGTACATGCTAGGCTCGTCAAGTTTTACCAAGTATTCTGCATGTGCAAAACTGTCTTACACCCGTTGTATGTGAACGTAGAGTCTATTACACCCGATCATCACGAAGTGCTTCAAAACGACGAACTTTAGCAACGGTGCATACTAAGGGAGAACACTTTTATCTTGAAATTTAGTGAAGGGATCATCTTATAATGCTACCACCGTTCTAAGCAAAATAAGATGCATAAAGGATGAACATCACATGCAATCAAAATATGTGACATGATATGGCCATCATCATCTTGTGATTTTGATCTCCATCTCCAAAGCAACATCATGAACTCCATCGTTGCGTCGTGGTCGTCTCGCCAACTATTGCTTCTACAACTATTGCTAACGCATAGCAATAAAGTAAAGCAATTACATGGCGATTGCATTTCATACAATAAAGAGATAACCATAAGGCTCTTGTCGGTTGCCGGTAAATTTTACAAAACATGATCATCTAATATAACAATGTATATCACATCATGTCTTGACCATATCACATCACAACATGCCCTACAAAAACAAGTTACACGTCCTCTACTTTGTTTGTTGCAACTTTTACGTGGCTGCTACGGGCTGCTAGCAAGAACCGTACATACCTACGACACAAAAACCACAACGGTGATTTATCAAGTTTGCTATTTTAACCTTCACAAGGACCGACAACAGTCAAATTCGATTCAACTAAAGTAGGAGAAACAGACACCTGCCATCCACCTTTATGCAAAACTAGTTGCATGTCTGTCGACGGAACCGATCTCATGTGCGTGGACATGTAACGTTGGTCTGGGCCGCTACATCCCACATACCGTCGAATCAAAATAAGACGTTGGTGGTAAGTAGTATGACCATCACCGCCCACAACTCTTTATGTTCTACTTGTGCATATCATCTACGCATAGACCTGTCTTGGATGCCACTGTTGGGAAATGTTGCATGGGAAACAAAAAAAATTCTACGCACCCGCAAGATCTATCCATGGAGATGCATAGAAACGAGAGGGGAGAGTGTGTCTACGTACCCTCATAGACCGTAAGCGGAAGCATTTGACAATGCGGTTAATCTAGTCGAACTTTCTTCGCGATCGAACCGGTCGAGTACCGAACGTACGACACCTCTACGTTCAGCACACGTTCAGCTTGGTGACGTCTGCGCCTTCTTGATCTAGCAAGATGGCGAGGTAGTGGATGAGTTTCGACAGCACGACGGTGTGGTGACGGTGACGGTGAAGTTATCTCTGCAGGGCTTCATCTAAGCACTACAAAATTATGACCGAGGGTGTAAATGGTGGAGGGGGCGCCACACATGGCTAAGCAATTGTCTGAGGTGTGCTATGCTCCCCCCCCACACATATATATAGGTGGGAGGGAGAGGGGAGAGGCCAAGGGGCGCCCCATGTAGGTCTGAATCCTACTTGGGCTTGCCCTAGGCCGCCCCCTTTCCTTCTTTTGGCGCCAAGGGGAAGGAAGGGGGAGGTGCCCCCCCCCCTTTTCCTTTCTCCCACAAGGGGGGAAAGGTGGGAGGAGGTGGCGCCCTCCTTTCCTTCTTCTAGGGCTGGTGGCCAAGGAGAGGGTGCGCCAGCCCCTCTGTGGGCTAGTGTGTGCCTCTCCTTGGCCCATTAGGCCCATAGACCTCCCGGAACCCCTTCCAATGATCCGATGACTACCCGGTGCACCCCGAAACTATTCCAGTGTCCGAATACCACCGTCCTGTATACCAATCTTTACCTCTCGGCCATTTTGAGACTCCTCGTCATGTCTGTGATCTCACCCGGGACTCCGAACAACATTCGGTCACCAAATCATATAACTCATATAACATTATATCGTCAACGAACGTTAAGCGTGCAGACCCTACGGGTTCGAGAACTATGTAGACATGGCCGAGACACCTCTCCGGTCAATAACCTATAATGGAACATGTATGCCCATATTGGCTCCCACATATTCTATGAAGATCTTTATCGGTTTAACCGTTATGACAACATACATAATTCCCTTTGTCCATCGGTATGTTACTTGCCAGAGATTCGATCGTCGGTATCTTCATACCTAGTTCAATCTCGTTACCGGCAAGTCTATTTACTCGTCCTGTAATACATCATCTCGTAACTAACTCATTAGTCATTTGCTTGCGAGGCTTCTTATGATACTCGAAGTGAAAAATCCTAATCTTGATCTATGCCAACTCAACAAACACCTTTGGAGATGCCTGTAGAGCATCTTTATGATCACCCAGTTACATTGTGACGTTTGATAGCACACAAGGTATTCCTCTGGTATCCGGGAGTTGCATAATCTCATAGTCGAAGGAATATGTTTTGACATAAAGAAATCAATAGCAATAAAATGAACGATCATTATGCTAAGCTAATGGATGGATCTTGTCCATCACATCATTCTCCTAATGATCTGATCCCGTTATCAAATGACAACATATTTCCATGGTTAGGAAACCTTAACCATCTTTGATCAACGAGCTAGTCTAGTAGAGGCTCACTAGGGACATATTATTTGTTTATGTATTCACACATGTATTTAGGTTTCCGATCAATACAATTCTAGCATGAATAATAAACCTTTATCATGAATAAGGAAATATAAAATAACAACTTTATTATTACCTCTAGGGCATATTTCCTTCAACGATCACACTGCGCAAGAAGCAGGAGGAAGCGAGAGGATCATCCGTGAGCGTCAGGCTGCTGCCGGGAAGCCCTATAGCGCTCTTCTGCCGTCCAAAGCCCGATGACGATGACTCCGACAATGGCTGAGGCAACGATGACGGAGGAGCAGCCAGCCAGTCCGGCATGGCCTACGAGGTAACCATCAGGTATAGTGGTAGTGTAGGCTTAGGTTTTTAGTTCACCAGACAAAATATCATCCCATTTTATGTTAAAATTATCCTAATTTAAATGAATATTGTCCGGTTTGTTTGATTTTGAATCAAAATTGTTTATTTTTGGTAAAATTCATTTGAAATGCAACCAGACATATGTGGCTAGCTTTGGATAGCCTGATCCCTCCTCGGCCCGCAAACGGATATGGGAGGAAATATGGGGTCAGCATTGAAAATGCCCTTAAAGCATCCACAATGTATGGTTTTTGCTGCCTCTGAGCATTCCCTCTCCTCGTAGAGGCAACCTCCATAGATTGCAAACCTCAGCCTCTAGTCCAAAATTGTTGACATCACCTCTTAGCTTGGAGGCAGCCTCTAAGGAATAAAGAAATTGAGTGACCCCATACGTCATTTCTAGGGAGCGGTTGTGGTAGAATAAAGTAAGTTGAGAAACTTGTTTTCTAAACTTGTTGGTAGGGTCCATCGAATAGGTGACCAAAACTTAGAGGCAACGTATGGACCCAGCATAGAGGGGCTGCCTCTAGACATTGTGGATGCCCTTAGCGGCAACGGTACATACCGATAGTTTAGGCACCAATGAGATGTTGCCATATGTAAAGAGATACGACCACATGCATATCTATACTGTATTTCTTTTTTTAGTTGTGGGGGTGTATACTATATTTCAGTAGCCTATCTATTGTATCTATGATTTGTTGTCAAATCATGTGACGTAGAGTACTAGCTTTATCGCGAAACAACGTGTGGTTTGATGGTTAAAGGGACAGTGGTATGCCCAGCCCACCAGATATGCCGGCTCCTTCTCTCAAAGATGCTCATAGGGATCGAAAATGCTAAACCTACGAAGAGCCCTACGTACGTTTACGAAACATGCCAAACTAATCTAAACGTCCCCCTGATTTTCTGGGGGGGGGGGGGTGGCCCCAGCCTCCTCTAACAACCAATCATAATCTTCCATGATGGCTATTACGTAAACGTACGTAGCTTCCTTATGTAAGTCTAGCATTACTCCATAGGGATAAGATATGCGTGTGTAAGTTCATAGGGGCGAGTGTATGCGTGTATGTATGAGCGCTTGCGTCTGTACTATGCTAAAAAAGAGTACTAATTTTGTCGGGAAATCAGTGGGTTTATTCCATCTTAACCAATTTAAATCATTTATATCTTTTAAATCATAATATTGTTTTTGAAACTTTTATATATTTGTACTCTTGGCGCCAACACCTTTCGAACAAGATCAATCTTGGATACATTTCAAGCACATTTACATTTTAACATCTCAATCCACTTATTTCACTCAATCTATTCCATTGTATGAAACTGCTTATTTCAAATCAGTTTCTTGAAACAAGTGAACTCAGCTAATTGAAATGACTGAAATCTGGCTCTGAAAGAGTTGAAATATGTTGTTTGAAAGAATTGTAATCAATTATTTTATAACAAGTGAAATACTCCCTCCGTAAACTAATATAAGAGCGTTTAGATCACTAAAATAGTGATCTGAACGATCTTATATTAGTTTACAGAGGGAGTAGTTTTTAAATGAGTGAAATTGAAACAGTTGAAATCATTTTGTCAAACTTATTGTCTCAATGCATGAAACAAATTATCTCAAAAAAAATGAAATTGAAGTTTTCAAAAAAATTAGTCTTGATGTTTAAAAAAAATGTGAAATATGTTTTCCAAATGAGTGAAATCAGTTTTTCAATCATTGTAAGTAACTAATTTCAAATAGTAAACTTAGTTAATTGAAATGAGTGAAATTTGTCTCTCTAAAGGGTTGAAATAAGTTGTTCGAAATAACTGAGATCATTTTTTTTAAATGACTGAAATGTTTATTAATGAGTGAAGCTAGTTACTGTAAACAATTGAAATCATTTTGCGAAACTAATTGTTTCAGCGTGTGAAACTTATTACTTCAGAAATATGAAACTCGTAGTTTTGAAAAAAAATCAGTGATCTTTGAGAAAAATGTGAAATCTACTTTTCAAAATGAGTGAAATCAGTTTTGAATGAGTGAGATTATTTTTTGAACCGCCAGTTGTTTGAAATAAGTGAAATAAGCAAAGGACTTTAGTGGATTTTTAATGAGCGGAACCTGTTTTTTGAAATGAGTGAAATTAGTGTTTTAAATATGTTGCATATTCTCTGTTTATTAGAAACGAGTAAAATCTGTTTTTGGAAAGTGACAAAATCTTTTTTGAATTGAGTGAAATCCATTATAAGAAAATAGTGAAATAATTTTTTTGAAATGAGTGAAAAATATTCAAATGAGTGAAATTATCTTTTTATATGACTGAAATCTGTTTTCTTTAAAACTCGTTAAAAACATATTCAAGGTTGGTCTTGTTTTAAAGGTCTCACCACCATGAATTCAAATATGTAAAATATTCAGAAACAAAAATTTGATTGGAAGTTATGAGTCGTTTTAAAATATCGCAAGAGAAATAAGATTCAAGCTGGAGAGGGGGGATCTTTTGTGCATGGTTCTTTTCTACTCTCTCTCTCTCTCTCACCTGACAAAAGGCTGCTATGGTGGATCCATGTCATTGTGTAGTACAACATATACCTGTAGCAAAATGTTTGACACTTTTATACCGCATGGCAAGGCACAAATTATGACCCGAAGCCCGTCGGCTACAAATCTACCGATAAGTACCATTGCGAGTGACCTTTTCATTTTGAGGTGATTGATCCAAAAGGATCTGGCAAGTTCGGTCTTAAAACTCTGGTACTAGCACCACACCATCTAACTAGGACATCAAATCCGCCAAACAGTACAAAACCTCTACCACTATTACAACAAAGAGTATCAGGAAATGAACTAAAAAGCATCCAGCATGACCTTTAGAATAATATTCTATCATCAACCAACCAGGATACACGACCAATTGACAAAACAAAAACAAGTGAACAAAGTTGAGAAGTTGCGCTCTGGGCCCCACATCAACCAGCAATTCTGAGTGCCGTCGACGCCCAACTTCTCTTCCTGTTGTAGACCTCAGTAGCAACCCGCAACAATTATTTTGCCCCTCCGCCTTGCGGATTGCAAAACCCTCATCCTGTAAACAAGACCAATAGTCCAACTAATAGGTAGGCTGAGTTATAACACTACTTTGATCATAAGGAAAAACATTCCTAATGCAGACATTGTTTTTGCTCTTCCAAAAGCTCAAAATACAGCAGAAACTCCTACTGCCACTATCCCTCTCAAACTGATAGGAAAAATTCATGATCCAAGTACAAACTTCGGTAACAAGTGCTAGACTTGTGTTAATCCCAAAAGCACAACTAACCAGCCCCAGACATATCTTGCTAGCGAGCAGTGAATAAACAAATGATCAATGGTGTCATCAGCATCACAAAAGCCACATTTCTTACTTCCATCCAACCTCTCTTAGTCAGATTATCTTTAGTTAATATATAATTTTTAAACATAAGCATGATTAAAACTTTATTTTTTATTGAAACTTTAACAAACCAAAGGGCGTTTAACTTGTAAAGTTTTAAGCATTAGATATGTGGATCTTAGTGTAACTGACCAGAATTTGTTAGAGATCATACACATCCACTCCCTCTGTCCGGGTTTATTAGGCCTATCGGCATCACAAGCTTGTCGCCTTTTATAGGCCCCGGTTTGGAAAGATGCATGCATGTAACCATTTCATTGGATGCATTGAAAGCCATTGTTGTTGGTGCCATGGCTCGAAAATTAAAACACTTCATGCGTGCTTTTTCATTGGTTGCATGCATGTGAGAGAGTGCATTGGAAGTGGAATGGAAGAATTAATATGAGCAAATTACTATGTGTCTTGGTCTAAGAGAAGTTGTCTTTAGGTCTAATAAACCTGGACGGAGGGAGTACTTATATGTGGGATGGGATTTAGAATAGTATATAGTCAAGCAAGGGGTCGAAGTGGGTTCATCGCCTTAATCGTCAACTCTGAATTGAAGAAGAATGATTTCTAAGGTTATTGCTGACATTTTGTTTCCGGCTTCTCCTTTGTTTGCATTGTTTACTAGTTTGTATCAAGCGTCGTTTGAAACACTTACCTTGTAGTTTCTATTGGTTCTTTCATCACTGATGATCAATATATAGCGGCATACATCCGTGTGTTTGCAAGCAAGTGGACGAAGACAAAAAAATTAAATATGTTGTAATAGAAACAGACGACACAAAAGTTTGTTTACTCTATGATAGTTTTCAAAATTGAAGACTAAGTGCATAAATTTTGGCGAACTTGGTTGATTTGAAGCGAGTTAGGGTGAGGGATGCGGTGGTATTTTCAATTTGAATTGTACATTCTTATGAACATTGAATATAAAATAATAAGAAGAAGAAGCACAAACTTTCTTTCTTATCTTGTAACAGTGTAACTATACCAAGTACAAGCAAACATTTTATATATCAAACTTGGACGCATTTCATGATAGTTGAGATAACTAGTATTATTCAAGACCAAATGCAAAGTACACACCACAATGCCAACTGATTATTAAACTCGACACATGACACTTAGACGTATCTAGCCATGAAAGAACCAAGGAATGAGCAATGCCAAAGATTTGAATACAAATCCCTCATAGATACTTTGTACTCTAGAATTTTCATTACTTACATTTGAGGTAGTGAGTCATGCACTCTCAAAACATGAAGATATTTGGTAGATTTCTGATTTGCAAAAATATTTAAGGATGCTAAAATTAACATTAATACATACATATATACCTGTAATTCATCTAAATGGTACAAATTAATCTTTCAAAACTATTTTTTATTTAATCAAGTGAAATTCGTTAAAGTGTATTTCTAAAAGGAAATTACTACTAACTCCAACCTAAAGTGTATCTCAGAAAGGAAATGACTACTAACTCCAATCCAGAGACCATACAATTATACTATGATCATACCTAGTATTTAATAAAAACAATGTATACCTAGAAATGATTTATATGGAAGTAAAAGAGTTTAATATAAAGAAGTGAGTCCAGACTTGGATGGGTTTGATTTTCTAGCATAATATACTAAATTGTGGAATCAAGTTTATTTTGATAGTTTGACATTGGTGGCACAGTCGCTGAGACGGTACAACACCTACAACACCTTCACTATTCCAAATGTAAGCGAATTGACAATTCTAGAGTATAAAGTGTCTACAATGAATTTGTCTTCAAATCTTTGACATTGCTCATTTCTTGGTTCTTCCATAGTTAGATATGTCTAAGTGTCATGTGTTGAGTTTAACAATCAGTTGGCATCACAGTGTTAATTATACATTTGATCTTGAAATAAATCAGTTAACTCAATGGCAGTGCATTGTTTGATCCAATCATTCCTCTCATACCCTCGCACTGAAGGTTGTTTTGGTTTTCCTAATAACATGATATAGGCTTGTCCACAAATGTCTGCAATCAAGAAAAAAGTATCATCAACAACAATCTTTTTTGAATTCTTTATATTACCATATCATTACAGAAAAGAAATGAATTTTAAATACAAAGATTAGTACTTCAAACAACACTAGCAAGAGAAAAAAATCTCAACGTGTGCAAGTTTAGGATTTACCGTTTTACAAACAAACAATAATAAAGCATTGACTAAAAAGGTGAGAACTTTAACAGTATGAATAAATGGAAAAACATTTCATCACAAAATTCCATCATATGTAGTGGTTACAAATTATTAATTTTATTCAATCAGGCCTCTCTTGTTCAAATGATCAATCCTCTCATCAGCATCACAAAAACCACATTTCTTAGTTCCTTCCCAACCTCTTAGTCCGATACCTTTAGTTAATATACAATAAATTTCTTAAAACTTTCAAAATCTCAAATGGTTCGAAAAAATGTTCAGAACTTTAAATTTTTGTTCTCGTTGAATTTTTTTGAAAATTCAAAAATGTTACCATTTTTTTAAATAATGTTATTGTTTGAAAAAACTGTTCTAGATTAAAAAATCAAATTCAAAAAATATTCGAGTTTTAAATAATTGTTCAAATTTCTAAAAAGTGTTTGTGTTTTAGAAAAAATCTTCATGTTTTCTAAAATTGTTCTGAATTTTAGCATATTCTTATTTTTTAAAAATTGTTCATTTTTCATAAAAAGTTCAGCTTCTCAAAAAATGTTCCTGTTTAAAAAAATTGTGTTTTGAAAAAGTGTTCGGAATTTTCAAATAAATATTCACATTTAAAAAAACTGTTGAAGATTTCAAAATTTGTTCACAAATCCATAGAATGTCAGCTTTTTCAAATTTTGTTCAAAGTTTCAAAACAAGTTTTGTATTTTAAAAAATGTTCATGTTATCAAAATTGTTCACATATTAAAAAATGTTCATGATTTCCAAAAAGTTTGAGTTTTTTAAAACATGTACATAATTTGAAAACATGAGTGTTTCAAAAAATAGTTTCTTTTAAAAATAACATGTGTTTCAAATTTCAAAACATGTTTAGATATGTTGTTGCTACTAGCTCTTATCTCACCACATAGGTTCTTTGGTATTTTGAAAATTTCAACTTTTGAAGCAATACGTTTGAGATTCTTTTGGGCGGTTCCCACAGTGGTCACGCTTCCCGTTGGAGAGACAGCGGGTGCGAGCATGGTAATCGATCGGATGATAGAAAGTGTTTCTCATAGATAAAAGGCTGACAACAACAGATCCCTAGACATGGTTGGAGGACCGAGATTCCATGCGTTAATTAAAACTTCACATTCTCAGCTGACTATACTATTAGGCTAGTCATAGTGGGAGTAACATAAGTAGTAACATAGATGTCACATAAGCAAAAAAGATGACGTGTCATGTAATTAAAGAGGAGAGAGACAAATAAAGTAACATAATATGTTACCATCACATAACGGTTTCCAATACAAAATGAGTCTACAAAGCAATAAATGAAGATATGCATGTTACTACATCTATGACACTTCCCACTATGAAGGTGATAACATGGATTAGTAACATATGTATGTTACTAGCTAAGTTACTCCCCACTATGACTAGCCTTAGCTCTGTTTTTTTATGATCGAGTTGCCTCTGGCAGCATGAAGATTGGCGGACGCCACATGTCGGCCGGGTGAAGGCGTGAACGGATCGGATGCCTCGGCAGCTGTTGGATGGCATGCAAGATAGTCGTCCGATCTGCCACCACGTCAACTTCAACCTTTACAACAAGCATCATGTTGCGCTCGGTTATTTTGCAACACAAACCTTATTGAAGCCGTTTCACATCTTTGTAACAAGCCTTGTGTTGAAGCCACTGTTTGCCTTGGTAGCTCTGCAACAAAGTCGTTGTTGCGCACGTTTGGATTGTAACAAGGGTCAAATTGTCAAGTTGGACTACAAGCGACCCAACATGTGGTTGGATGCTTAGGTGGTATCCTGAGCCCAAGAGTTCAAGTCCTAAATTTGACATTGGTGCTCGCATTATTTCTGGATTCATTTCAGGCTTCCGGCGGTGTTCATTCAATGGGAGGAGACGTTCCTGTAGACTGCGAGGCGCCTGTGGTGGCTTCATAGAATCTCAAAATGCTACACGGGCTCAATCTCTCGAAGGTGCTCATAGGGATAGGGTATCTGTGCATGCGTTCATAGGGGTGAACGTATGTGAGCGACTTTGGTTGTACTCTGTTAAAAAAAGTTGGACTACACGGCGAGTTGTTGTGACCGTCAGATCAAACTCAGATCTAACGGACGAGCGGGTGGCCGAACGCTGACTGTGTGTTTTTTGGATTAGTTTGAATTGCTTGCCACATATGTCATGTGGTAACGCTGATGGTGTTGATTACAATCGTTTCCCGACGATCCTAAGGGCGCGCTTGGAACCGATGTAATCGAGAGGTGTTTCACTTACACGCATATCGTGCCCTGAGCAATTTACTTCCGGAAATGAAACGATGGGCTGAGACAAGTACTATTATTTACAACTGTATTTAAAAGGAAAACTGTTATCCAAACAGGGCTTAAAGGAAAGGTTTTTCACGGGCCCCAAAAGAAAGGTTGTCACGATTAGTTTTTTTTTACACGACTAGCAAAAATGTCAGTGCGTTGCAACGGAAGAAAAAAAATTGACGTGCTTCACAACAAAGCAAATGTCAGTTATCATTGATCGGCTGGATAGGTAGAGAATAAGTTTGATGGTAACAAAAATTATGGATCACTAAAAATAGGATTCTTTGAGGCGCTAATTAATAGGATTCTTTCGGGCGCTAGATCGAAATATGTGACATAAATCCTAATCAAATAATCGGATGAACAAACTTATCTTTAATACCTTTGTTTAAGGAAGTAAGCTAGTTCACTAAAGTAGCTTACTTTTGTTTACTATATTCTTTTGTTTAAAGAATATATTTGTCTTGTGGTATCCTAAACATAGTTTGAAATGAGCATGAGTGAGTTAATTAATGTCGGTGCATGTGTTGCTAATGCCATATTTTTATGGATACAATTTGGGAAGCAGAAAAATGTTATGACATTGTAGATCAGACCGTTGGTGTCTAGTGATAAAACATACCACGTCGACAAATTAATCATTGTACGGCCATCAAAGAATGAAAAAGTTGTGCATGCAGTATTTCCAAAGTAATTTTACCTGAATGCAGTTGTTTTTGTTCCCCCATAGCATCAATGTTTGCGACAAAATTGTGTATAATGTGGTTGCCAAGTTCCTCCATACCACATCCGATATGTCCAGCTTTAGGCTCATCAGGCATGGCACGAAACAATAGCTTCATTAATATCAAAGACTCTATTGCCATGACATATAAATGTCTTTATTATGGTGTCGATGATTTATTATGCACTTGTATGGACCGGGATCTATAGCGCTTGTACACAATTTATTTTGTATTTACTTTATTGGACGGGCAATCATATATGTTTTTGTGGTGTGTGCCCTAAACTGTGTATATACTTCTATAAGTTAATCCAACATTGCCTAATCTTTCTCCATCTAGGTGTACTCTTTGTTTCTCTTTCAGTACATAGTCAATTCAACATTAAAACAAAATATAGAGTACAGTATCGAACGTGTGCATAATTTAAGGAGGTTAATTAACCAAAATCTGAGGGCGGTTTTCTGAAAATAGTGAAACATTTTTTATTCTTTCTTAAATTAGGATTGCTGGTAGATTAACCGAAACCTCAGGGGGTTTTATGCAAAAAGCAAAACGTTTTCTGTTCCCACTTAAATCTGGACCGCGCGTTGATTTCTCAGAAACAGAGGGACTTTTCTATTGCCATTACATATAAAATGTTGCAACGGGGGAGATTATTTTTCGAGAAGCATCGAGAGAGATAATTGATGTGTCCATCAAAACGGTCTCCACAACAGTGGAGCGACACAGTGAAGAGCTGTAGTGTTCTCGCGGGTCATGTTTGGCCCGCGACATCTTTATAGTAGTGGGTTTGGTCAGAGTGGTGGCCACTACCCAACTCGTGCCTTTTTCTCTCTCACGCCGGCCTCCTTGTTGAGGTTGTGGTGACCTCCTGATTTAAAAAAAAAAGATGCGATCATTTTTTTGAAAAAATCGTTAATTTCTGGAAAAGGGCAAACAAAGAGCATAATTGGTTTGCTACCAACATTTGGCATTGCCAATATTTGGCAAGCCAACATTTGGCAAAATCAAAAGTTGCCAACATTTGGCAACTTTTTGTGAGATTGGCAACAAGAATTGACAAGCAACCAATCTCTAGCCATTATTTGACAGTTGCCAAAATTTGGCATGCCAACTTTTGGCATCAAACCAATTATGCTCAAAACTTGAATAGGAAGATTTTAAAAAAATCACGAACATTTTTTGAAAACAGGAACCATTTTTAAGGCGAAGAAACGAACTTTCTTTGAATTTGATAGCAATTCTTAAAAAGGGAAACTACTTTTGAACATTCAAAACCATTTTTGAAAATGTGTTTTAATCATCAACATTATTTCGAATTTGTGAAAATGTCCATAAAAAGGAATATTTTATGAATTTCTATAACTTTTTAAAAAGCAATTTATTCTAAAATTCACGAACAATTTTGTATTTTTTGAAAAAGTGTGATTTGTTTTTCAATTTCGAACAGATTTGAAACAAGAATAAAAATTAAAGTTCCAAATATTTTTGAAAAGGGGAATGTATTTTGAAATTTTGAATATTTAACGTAAATTTGTACAAAAACGAAATTCTGAAGAAACAAATGTGAGAAAAAGGAAAAAACTTGGAAGGGAAAAAGTAAATAAGAAAAGTTGAAAAAGAACACAGAAAATAAAATAAAATGGGCGGACCCAACATTGGGCGATAGTTGCAAAGGCCCAACTATATGTCGCTCCCGCCGACAAATAAGGTATCCCAACTGCATGGGCAGGATGGGTGGCTTCACCAGGCCTTAGAGCGTGCAGCCCACGTATGAAATTCAGGACAAAACTCTTCTTTTTTCTTTTCTAGAGGATGGACCACAAAACTTAGTACTACCTCGGATATAAGTTGTTTTTTCGATGGTGAACGGGTGAAAAAATTGAAGAAACACACCTCGCTTTATTACGAGGTAGGTGCTAGCAAAAATGCCCGTGCGTTGCAACAGGTGAAAATTTAATTAACTTCCCTAGCCTAGGCTAAAATATAAACCATTATTTAATTCATGATCCACAAGATTTTTTCCCAAAATAGGAAAGAATGATGCTTTCAATCATCCCGTCTTTGCAAAATGATTACAATTCAGTTTGCGGCTTCATGGTTCCATTCTCACCTCCATGCCACGATCAATTGAGAGGAAAGAAAAAGATGCTTTGGAATAGGGCCATCTCAGCCCATGTAGGGGAGAAACAAAAACATATCATTTTTCTGCCCGATGGCGCCCAAGACAGAAGCACATCAGTGCGGGCGTCGGCTAGTTGATGCGGTAGATGGTGAAGATCTGATGCTATGTCGTGTGCATGCACGCACCTTGTACACGTCCAACACCCGTCTCGTAGAAAATTTCACATATCTAGGTTATCTATGGGAACTTTCATCAAAAAAATGAAAAGTGTCACGATAATAGCGCATTTGTCTGTATTTGGACGTCTGGCGGGAGGTGCACGATAGCATCAACATTGACGACGCGTTCAGATGTTGCGATTGCTTCCACTGAAGATTGAGCCAAAGGATTTATATAGGCCTTCCTTAAAAGATGTCTTCAGACGTAGTACTAATTAGCAATCAATCCGATATGGGTGGTGTCTGATCACACCATAGACTCATGAGATGTCCGTAACGGTGTGAGTCATGGAGGCAAGGACAAATCAAAGAATGGATGATGGGGGTCCGACATGTGCTTCATGAACTCTTGGACGTAGAGTTAGTTTTGTACCTTACCTAGAATTACTTTGCTCCTAAATTTTAAAATATATTTTTCTCCTGATTTGTAGTGTTTTTTTGTAAGTGAGAGCAAGAACAGTTTGGTTGTCAAACGCTTTGATCATCAAAAGTCAAAACACATCCTGAATAGGGACGTGCGGCACGACGAAAAAAGGCTGGCCCAACATTGTACCTTATTTTTTTATTTTTTGTTTGGTTTTTCCCCTTGCTTGCGGCTTGTTGTTTCTTCAGTATTTTCGGTTTTCCTTTTTCCTATTTCATTTTCCCATTTTCACTGTTTTTCCTTTGTGTTTATGATTTCCTTCACTTTTTTCCTTTCAGGTTTTCATCAATTTTTTCTTTTTTTCAACACGTGTCTTCTTTCTTCACGTATAATGTACAATTTTCTTACACATAAGGGACATATTTATTGCATGCATTTTAATGTTGGTTTTGTTGTCTATGTTTTTCTTACCCATTTTACATTTGTTTGTATATATCAGAAATATTTCTTTATACATGTTTAACATTTTTCAAATAGATAATTACATCTTTTAAATAAATGTTTGATGTCTACTTTTCAACGCATGTCTACATTTTTAGCACACTTTCTACATACTTTTATACATGTTTAACATTTTCATAATATATGATTAACGTCTTATCATATATACGTTTTGATGTCTATTTGTTTCTACATATTGTACATTTTTTGTGTACATATGAAATATTTTATTATACAGGTTAAAATTTCATGAAACATATGTTTTGATGTCCACTTTTTTCATACACGTTGTACAATTTTTATATACATTTGAAGCATTTTTATATATGTTTACGTTATATAAATATATTATTAACATTTTCTTCAAATACGTGTCCTGATCACTTTTTTTTCATATACATTATACATTTTTCTTGTACATTAGAAACATTTTGTATACACGTTTAAAAAATTCAAATACAAGATTTACATCTTTTTAAAGAGCGATGAATACTTTAAAAACATAAAAAAGAAAATGAAAATAAAAAACATAAGAGAAAAAAGAAACATAAAGTACGAACAAAAGAAAAAAATATGTGAGACATCATCCTTTCATATTGGGCCGGCCCACAAAAAAAGGCGAGCTATGGTCAGCCTCAATCTATATCTATATCTATATCTATATCTATATCTATATCTATACTACTATTAAAAGAGCAAACATGAATTCACCTAAAGCCACACACAAAATTGTACACGGGATAACCGAAACCCTCTGATTAAATCAACTTAAATAGATCTGACTGACCATATTACACCAATGATCCGTTGTTTAGATTAACGTCTGAGATCAAATGTTCTGCCTGCCAGACGTCTGCCAATAGTCGCACTCAGCGTACCGAATCCCTGCGCCCCGCCTGTAAGGCTGGTCACAATGGGCAAGAACATAAGCTAGTAACTTACACACTTCTCTAGACTATGTTATTATCTCCATAGTGGGTAGGAACATCTATATAGTGTCATGCAACGATGTATTTATTAGGTTATAAACTCATTGTTTCTTGGAGTGTGTGATGTTCCGGTAACTTAGCTAGTTACCACAAGCACCTCTCTCTTCATTAAATATGTGCCACATAAGCAAAGTTGTATTGGAGTGTGTATTGTTACTTCTAAGTTCCTCCCCATTGTGACCAGCCTAACTCCATGATTTTCGGATCTTCCCCACCTTTCTTTCTCTAGGCCCCAGATTGAGAAGAACGGATCCGTAGCAACTGCCACCGCTCCTCCCTTCCCCTCCGTGCGCTGCCATCTCATCCACCCCGAGTCGACCCCGCCTCCGGTCGCGGCCCACTCTCCTGCAAGCTGCGACGACATCCTCGCCGGTCAGCCACACCCTGCGCCCTCCTCCTCCCTTCTCTCTCCCTCTCCTCGCTAATCTCTCTCCCTGTCTCTGTTGGACCTTCCCTCGTGACTGTCGGCCTTCCTCCTGACTAGATCAACGACGGCGACGACCGGATTTCCCACGCTGCCATGGCTAAGACACACCGCGCATTCGCCCCACTTCCCAGCAAACGCCGCCGCCCCTTCCCTTCCGATCCACCCCGACTAAACCTGTCGCCACCACGCACGCGAGCCACAGCAGGGACGCGCGAGGAGGAGTTGCGGCTTCCTCCGGGCACACACGTGCCGTTGCAGACGGCCTCTCCTGGAGCGTCGGTCGCCGTCGCCGCCTGCCGCTCGGCTTCTACCCCACAGGCGCCACGTCCAGGAACTCCCCTCCGCCGCTGCCGGGTGGGTCAAAATCACTGCTATCGCCGTGTCCCGCCCCGTTCCGTTCATGCTCCGACGCGATCCTGATGCCTCTGCACAAATCCTTTTCTGTACGGAGTATTGGCCATCGGATTTGGACTCTGGGAGCTTTCAATCGTGGATGCTTGTTTCCGTACGGAGTAATGACATTTTTTAACTGACGGATTGATCCATGTAATTAGGTTTCTAGCCCAATCTTTCCATATAGTTGTATCTGACTTATACTGAATTCTTTAGTGTCACTGTATATAATATAGATATTCATGCACTGTTCGAATGTCCGGTCAATGTCTGGTCTATGTACAACCCTCTAAAATTCTTTTATAGCTAGACATGTCTGAAACATCATTTGTCAAGACACACTGTTAGTTAATCAATTTAGTCTGAAACATCATTTGTCAGAACACAATGACTTGCAGGTGTTAAGATGTTAAAACAAAATTATTTGCACATGCATGCAGGTTTGTAAGTTCAAAAAATAGTATCATACTGAAACGGGGCAACAACATTATGCTTAGGACATGAAACATGGACAACCCATTTTTAGTGGCAATACTTTGTGTAATCAAACAACATAGGATCACTCTGCACCAAGCAGATGGTAGTTCTAGCGGAGGATGCACCAGGAGAATCAACCAAGCAGAATTAAGCACCATAATTTTCTATGTACACACTTTGCTGTAAAAGATTTTGTACATGACAATGAAAAGGTTGAATATGAATAGATTGGCAAGGCAAAAATCTTTGGTGTCAATACTGACAAATAAAGCAGCCTATCATGAAAATGAGACATCTTTATTGTCAAGTTTATAGTCATCAAGTGGTCCTACATTTCCTGATTGTTTGTGTGTTCCCGCTTGATTTGTGTACCACAATAGATAATCTGATTTTGATTTATCCGAGGATTTGTCCCAGTTCAACTCAGCATTTTACCAACATCAGATCTCTCTGTGGTCCTTTGATCATAGTTTTATTTGCTTTTATGCACCAGGTTTATCATTTAGCATTTCTCATTCATTGGCCCTTAAAACATACTCCCTCCGTCAGGAAATACTTGTCTTCAAAATGGATAAAAGAAGATGTATCTAGATGTATTTTAGTTGTACATACATCTCTTTTTATCCATTTTGATGACAAGTATTTTCGGATGGAGGGAGTATATTAGGAATTTAGGATTGTTGAACTTATAAGCATTGATTGCAGGATTGTCTCTAGGTGCAATAGTCGATCAAGCACGTGCAGTTTTTGAGAGTGAAGTCAGAAGAATAGCTTCGTACTACTTCTGTGGTTGAGGTTTCAACAGATTGATTTCAACAGAGGGATGCTGGTGCAGTGACCATATCTATGGTAAGGCATATGGAGTAAAATTAAGGGTTGATACCTTTTTTGTTCTACTGAAATTTTACCCGTATAAAGAAACTTCGTATCATATACTAAGAGGAGAAATTTTAGTCTTCAGTTCCAGACATTTAACAGTGATCTGAGAGGTTCTAGACTGGACTACAAACTAATCTCAGCTATGTCTGAATGTAGTGCAAGGAATTTTGCTTCTTGCAGCTGCAGGACCATGCGATGTCGAACACGAAAAGGACACACCAAGGTCCCAGCCAAGTCAGTGATGTTGCCCCGACTCCCTATTTCTTCAGCTTGAGGAAGCTGTGGCAGCCTGACTCTCTCTGCCTATTGTCATCCTATCTGACCTGCTACTAGGCAACTACTACTACTCACGCTTGATAGGTGAACGTTCTGATTCTCCCTTCCTGTTCTTCCCTTGTTGTTATCTAATTGGTCTTGATAATTTAATGATTCAATCAAATTTCATTGCAAAGCAAACTGTACCAGGCTTTTCTTCTTTCTAATGCAGTCTCAGTTCACATTAAGTTGTGAAATCCAAGTCCATACATTTACAATTCTTGTTGTTCTATTTACACAAGTATTTTCTCATTTTTTTCATTAACTATATGTTCATACAGAACACCATCTTAGTAACCTGATATAGTAGTTATGTTTGACTTTAGACGCAACAACTTTGACATTGATAATTTCCTCATGTTTTTAGTAGGACGATAAAATTTTCTAGCATTTCATTATGAGCTGCAGGCTCTGAAAACAGATGTATCTGCTCCTAAATTATGCTCTGTGTGGTTTCTGAATCATACATGCTAACATGCATTGGCAATCA
The DNA here is from genome assembly GCF_018294505.1 of Triticum aestivum. Lineage (NCBI taxonomy): Eukaryota > Viridiplantae > Streptophyta > Magnoliopsida > Poales > Poaceae > Triticum > Triticum aestivum. Next base: position 683,725,950 of record NC_057801.1, on the reverse strand, counting down.
TTATTCAACCGAATTCCTTTCACTGAAATAAGAACCACGTAATGCTTACGATTTAATCTGGTCATCTAGACAACTAAATGGGTTATTATTATGCTTAGTATCCTTTGGCATATGTTTTGCGGGGAAGAAAACCCTTCACTATTTATATTTTGGCTTTCTGCTGCTGAGTTTTAGGTTGTCTGCTAATACTTTGAAGTCTTTCTTACACTCAATTTCAGATGCTGTGTTGCATACGACTGAGCAGTCTCGGCTATACTTCAACCCAGACATCAACGAAGCAAATAACTTGATTATATGGTACATTCATGATTACCAATGCCTTGCTATTTTTTTTACCTTGACTAACACAAAGGTTGCAATGTGTAGGTTCAGGGAGCTCCGGCGCTTGCTCCGAGCAAAGAAGTCTTTCTTGGTATAAAGTTCTAACCTCAGATGTTGGGGTATTTGAAAGTTAACTCTTTGATTTTGAGTAATTCTAAGAGAATACATCTTATCGATCAGGTATCCTTTTTTTAGTAATGCTAAGATCATACATGGTACATCTCATCATCATTCATAGCTGATAGCTGATGACATGAGCGAGTGGGGGACAGACCCCTTTAGCTACTGCAATAAGGTTGTGCATACAAATGGGCTACTCATATTCCATTGTTAGACGAGCTAGCCGCAAGAAGTAGGTTCAGCATTCGGCTCCATCTGATTTACATTCAGATCATCTTGCTGCAACACCATTACTTTTCTTGGTAGCAAACAACCATTTTCAGTAATCATATATAGCTTGTATTTGGTTTATTTATTCTATTATATCATGATAAAATTTTGATCGCTTAATGAGAGTGTTTTGTTCACTCAAAATTGAGTGCCTGATGGCCTGATTAGATTATGTATGTGAAAATATGAAAGATGAATATGCAGCTGCACCTAAACACCATAGTACCATAAGATGGTCACTATGGTACTTTCTGGGGATGTGTATAGAGGAATCCCCATGTATTTAGGTTGTTTGCCTAACTATTACTCTTCTCTAATTTCTGACTTGGTGATAATTTAATATAGATTACATTCTGTTTTGAAATAAAAAGATATGAAGAAAATTTATGATGCTAATTGTGTTGTGTTCTATCAACAGAACTATGCTCTCCTAAACCTGAATGAACCAGACGTGGGAAGACAACTGAGTTTCGGTTGTGGTGTTTCAACATGAGTTTCGAGTGTTAATGCTCTGGTGATGCGAGGAGGTGAAGCTGTATGCTACCAGATCGCAGATATTTCTTGGTATATATGCATTTAAAGAAAAGATGGATGTGTGTGTGTGACTGTGATAGATGGTTCTACTGGTATCTTGTTGGATATATAACAAGAAGCGTTGGCAAGACAGACATCCACTTTTTAAGTGGCATCATAGTGGGCTGAGAACTTGTTGATGAAGCCAATGATTGGGTTGACTGTAGTGATAGGGCATTAGACGTAATGCTAGATGTAACCCCAGACAATCCATGAGACCACAGTTCGACTCCGTCTATGCACATAATTTTTTTCTATTTCTAAAACGGGGATGACGTACAAAACTCCTCAGATGACAACGTGTAAAACACTTGCGTGACGAAAAAAAATGAAGAAACAATCCTTCCTTTAAGATTAGGTAGAGATTAGTTTTCATAACCGCACCCGCACGCACGGGCGCAGCTATAGGGTCTCCTGTCTATCTCTTTCTCTCTCGAATTGTTGGGTCTCCTCTCTCGATCTCCAGGCGACCTCTTCACCCCGGCCAGGGCCAGGTAATCAACCGGGTTTACCGCAATACGGAGCGTGCCGGCCGTCCGTGACGTCAAACTGATTACGAGTCGGCGGCAAGCAGAGCCCCGATCCGATCGAAGCCATCCGTCTATCTCATACGGGTAGATAGGTCACGACTCAGGAGCACGTACATAGCTAGGCCTCGCTTAGCTTTGCTGGCTTGATCCGATCCGCCGCCGGCTTAGCTTTGCTTGCTTGGTCCATCATGTCGCCGGTTGTTTGCCCCTGGCCATTAGGCAGACCACCCAGCCCAAGGAGGTATCGGCAGCCTCGGATCAAACAAGACCTCCTGCTGCACAGGATGGAACAAGGCGGCCAGAGCCAGACAGAAGGTTATTCTTCCACCTCCCGTGCAAGGTTCAGAGCCTTTTGCATGATCTTCATAAGGGTACGTACGTGATAACCTGAGAGTGAAAAGTTCCCCGCAACTAAGACAGAGCGGACCGCGACATGAGCACGCCCGCGACGGGCGACCGCGCGGCGCCGCTGCCGGGCTGATCTCCTTCCTCCAACCTCCCCTGCCTCCGGCGGCCCCGGATCTGGAAGCTCCGCCCCGTCCGCTCGCCACCCGTCCCAGCTTTGCTGCTCGTCGTGCCCGAGCAGCCGGTGTGGAAGCTGCAGGAAGCCGCGTCCGCGGCGGCCCCATGTCCGCGACGGCTGCGCCGTCATCGTCGGCCGCTTCGGCCCCGTCGCTCACCGCCCCTGCTCTGGCCGCCGCGCTCGCCGCGGCCTTCCTCGCCGGACGCAAGGCTGGCCCGGCCCTGCAGGGGCGCCTCGTCTCTGCGCCGACCAACCAACCTCCGCCGCCCGCCGCCCCGGTCCACCTTGTCGCGGTCCCCGCGCCCCTCCACCAGACCCCACCGGCGACGGCCACACCGCCAGCGCCTCCGACCCCGTGCCCGCGGCCACTGCCTCCGGCCTGTCGGCTCCGGTTGGAGAACGACGGCCGGCAGGTCTCTCGCCCGCGTTCCTCGAAGGTTGCAGCGGCTTTCGCTCCGGCTGCAGCGGCGAGCTCTTTGGCCCAGCCGTCCGTCACCCCCGCCTGCTTTGCCGGTGCCGCCTTCGAGCACCTGCTGAAGCCACCGGCGACAAGCCCCATCGGTTCCTCACCGCTCGATCCAGATCAGGCGGATCTGAATCCCGTCTCTCGACCGGCTCCGGCTGTGCTCGGCTCAACGCATGTCTCCCGTTGCTCCATCATCCATGGCGAGGGGGGAGTGGCGGCTTCTCTGGACGCAGCTTCAACTCCTCTCGCCACTGTTGCGAGCGAAGGGCTCGTCGTTCAGGCGCCTCCGGTGCGTCCGGGCTGGGGAAATTGGCGAGGATGTCTCGACCGGGTGGCGGCGTCAACAGTTCCTATGGCTCCATGCGAGAATGCTTTGGGAGGTTGGCAGCTCGTCTCGAGAGGGCGCTGCTCGGCTCATGCTGCTTTTCGTCGCCTTGCTGTCAATGTGCGGAGTCCCCCTCCGGCGTGGCTGAGAGACAGGTGTTTTCGGTGCCTCTGTCGAGGTCACCGAGCATACTCTTGTAGGGATCCAATTCGATGCACGGATTGTCTTCGATCCGGCCACATCGCCCGCTTCTGCCGTGCTGAGAAGCATGCCCATGCTTCGCCACTCCAATGTCCTGCTCCATCACCTGCATCCATCGATGATGTCTCCATGATAGATGTGCAGTTTCAACCTATCTCGACTTAGCAAGTTGGGTTGGCGGAGGAGACCGAGCTGCTTCGCATCGAGCTTCGTGATTGCCTAGTGCGAGCCGGGAATGTTTTGGGGAGGGCGGAGGCCGCTCTCGCCAAACTAGAGGTGGTGCCGGATGTGTCTTCGCTGCCTGAGCTTCAGATTGGGGTTGTGCCCGATGTGTCCTTGCTGCCCGAGATTCAGGTTGGTTCTGTCGATGGGGAAGCATGCATGTATGGAGATCTCTCCCCTCGTGCTACATCCCGTCGGTTGCCGTTGCTTGCCGTGCCGATTGCTTCTGGGAGTGAAGTTGTTGTCGGGGTCGTGGCTCCGGTGCTGCAGATTATGCCTGAGCTCCAGAAGGTTTCTGGGGAGCCTACTTCGCCTATTTCGATGGTGCTTCCTAAGGAGATGGGGCCGCTTGGAGGGAACTTGGTGATGTCAATTGCGACCTCTCTGCCGTCGTTGGAGCCAGTGGCGGAGCTTAGTGGAGAGCAACCTGGGCCATTGCCCCCCCAGCCCATGAGAAAACTAGCATATATCCCCTAGTATTTAGCCCATATGCCCAGTTAAAATCAGCCTAAACTCATATTTCTTGCCCCTCCAGCCCATTTGCCCCTCCATAAAATCAGCCCAAGCTCCGCCACTGGTTGGAGCCCATTCAGATGCCCAACTTTGTGGACTGTGGAGGTTTGGCTGCTACTATTGCTCTCTCACCTGAGGTTGTTGACCAGGTGGCGTCTGCAGGTGATGAGGTAGGTGCTTTGGCACCTAATTCTGAGGTGACGAAACCCATCCGGCCGCCCATCTTTGACCGTGATGCTATGATGGCACGTATTGACGAGGTAGTATTTCTGAGAAAGCTTGGCCGCTTGCTCGCCTCCTTGGAGGTAGCTTCTCCTGGGTCTGGCAAGGCGATTGCTTGCCTCCTAGCGGAGGAGGTTTCTACGGGCAAAATAAAGAAGGTGAAGAAGGCTCTCATGACCATAGGCAAGAAGAGTGGTGTCATTGGTAAGGCGTCAGCGGCTGCTTGATGGAGGATACTCAGTCCCATTGTCCTCCATCTCCGTGGATTTGGTGGCGTTTAATGTATGCAACCTTGGTTTTGTTGAGGGTTTCTTTGAGGCATAGAAGTGTGAGGGTTCATGATTGTTACATGTTATGTGTATTTGTCGGGTTGATCGTGGGGTTATGGAGTTTGGTTCTTAGCGAGTAGTCCGCATGTGGTCTATATGTGTCGGTTTTCGCCCGGTTTTCCGTTAATTAATTGGGCAATTCTCTTCTTCTTAATTAATCGATGAGGCAAATCTTTTGCCTCCGTTTCAAAAAAAATAAGGGTACGTACTCCCTCTGTAAATACGACGTATTGCTACGCAGCTTCCAAAAAATCTTATATTATAATATACTCCCTTTGTAAAGAAATATAAGAGTGTTTAGATCACTAGCCCTCTAGAATAAGTGATATAAACGCACTTATATTTAGGAAGTACATATTTTGAATGAAATTCGCCATTAGTTGGGCCAAAAGCTCAGAAAATGATCAAAATTAGAGCATAAACATGTTTAAGTGATCAACTTCGGGCAACAATATGATTGGGGAACATAAAATCGTCTATGTGGCTGTCAGGTCGACGCAGATTGTCTGGTGTCATTTTTCTGATATACTCCTATTACATTGTTAACTGGGTTTTACTTGCATTCAACTCGTAAATATATGTATGATGGTTTTCGCAAAAAAAAAAAAAAAAAACCTTCCTCCTAGTATGAAAAAAGTCTTATATTTTGATACAGAGGGGGTAATATGTATGATGGGTTCTGGAGAGGGCAAAATTTAGAACATTCTGTAGGCTTAGCTGATTTCGAACCATGTTGCAGTTGTACTAGTACTATTTATTTCCGTCCTGCTGCGTACGTCGTATATATGAGCTGATCGATTCAACATATTTTGGTGCTTATATATTTTAGTGGAATTTGGCTTTTTTTTTCTTTGTTGGGTAACTAAAGCAAGCAATGGTATTAATTACTTCCAAAATAAATAAAATAATAGAACCATGCTCTTTTTAATTAACAAATTGTAATTCTAGTACTCCTTCCGTCACATAATATAATGTGTATTATTATTTTTTTGGCAAAAATCAAGCTTCACAAAGTTTGAAAATTATCTCTATCTGTAATATAGAGAAACTTATCTATACCTATAATATCAAATATATATCATAGGAAAATATTTTGCATGATGAATTTTCTGATCAACCAACAATAGCATAACCCTTTCATATAGAAGAAAAGGAGGTTATATGTACGGAGGTGAGTTTTTGAAAGGAACTTGCCGAAAGTCCTTATGTCCACAAAAAAATTTATGAATTCTTTGGTCAATACACACGCTGGTGTGGGCCTGAGTGAAGGTCATCTCCTTCTTGTTGATGTCCTCGAAAACGAGGGCTACCACCTCAAAATGGGACACAACTTCCGTGCCTTAAAGGCACCTACCTTTGGGTCACTGACATGTGGGTCAGCCACCTGTTGGGCCCATATGTCATAGACACAAAGATAGGTGCCTTAAGGCACCGAAGCATTGTCCCTCAAAATGAGTGAGGCGTGTTTCCCTAAAAATGCGATTTTTTTTTTTGAAACAAGGCAAAATGCCATTTCATTGATTAAGAAAGAAGATTTAGACAATGCCACAAAGCGGCAAGAAGATAAAGGACTACTCTCGCGCCATTAAATACTCAAGTGCTTGGCGCGCGCAAAAGCCCAAAGAGATAACTCCTCTTTAATCTTGCTATAATAAGGACAACTAGTGGAGCAGTCGTGTTGCGAAAGATTCTAGCATTGCGCTCCGACCAAATCTCCTAGGAGATGAATATCATCAGCGAAGCAAGTGCCTTGGGGGATTCACTACAAATATGAACATTTCTGGTCAACCATTCCCTCACCGAGACCCTCGTCATCCAAGCAGCGGAATTGATGTGATGCATACTGAGCCACTGGAGAATATCATTCCACACACGAAGGGTGAAACGACATTGGAATAGTAGGTGGGCCGCTGATTCCTGACTTTGCTTGCAAAGGGGGCAAAGACCGCAGTTGGGCCATCCACGATTGTCCATTCAAAGCATGCGGGATGAGCATTATGTTTCGCTATTGTTTCTTCTTAGACACACAGGTTATCATCGAGCCATACCATTCAATTTCCCTAAAGGGGAAGAATTTGTTGGGCTTCTGTTACGGTTCATCTGTCCATTCCTTTATATTGCTCCAGAAGGTCTTTGAGAATGGACAGTCCTTGAAAAGGTGCATTGCAGTTTCTGACTCTTGCACGCAAAACTGACATCTTGGGTCATGTGGCCACCCACAAACATCTAGCATGTCTACTGTCATGGTTTTTCCATGAAGCATCAATCAAGAAAAGAATTTACATTTAGGCTCCACATATGTAGATGATAACCCACAAGTATAGGTGATCAGTTGTAGCCTCTTTCGATAAGTAAGAGCGTCGAACCCAACGAGGAGCTAAAGGTAGAACATATATTCCCTCAAGTTCTATCGACCACCAATACAACTCTACGCACGCTTAACGCTCGTTTTACCTAGAACAAGTATGAAACTAGAAGTACTTTGTAGGTGTTGTAGGATAGGTTCGCAAGATAATAAAGAGCACGTAAGTAAAAACTGGCGGTTGTTTAGAAAAATAAACAATTAAGTTAGTATAGCGAGTGTGGGAAAGTGGTAATAGGAGTTGTGAAATTGTCCCTAAGCAATTGACTACGTTACTAGACCGTAGCAAGTTTTATGTGGGAGAGGCCACTACTAGCATGTCACCCCTTACTTGAAATTTTATGCACTTATGATTAGAACTATTAGCAAGCATCCGCAACTACTAACGCTCATTAAGGTAAAACCAACCATAGCATTAAGATATTGGTCCCCCTTCAATCCCGTATGCATCAATTTCTATGCTAGGTTGAAGCTGCTGTCATCCTTGTCCTACAATACATAGTCCTGTCAACATACAACTAACTCTATTGTGTGACACACACGCGCGCTCATATATGGGCACCAAAGAACAACAACATAACCACAAGCAAATTAAACCAATCATAGCAATTCCACCAATCACCGATAGGACAAAAATCTACTCAAGCATTATAGAATGGCAACACATCATTGGATAATAATATGAAGCATAAAACACCATGTTCAAGTAGAGGGTACAACGGGTTGCGGGAGAATGGACCGCTGAATATAGATGGGGGAAGGTGATGAAGATATTGGTGAAGATGACAGAGGTGTTGGTGTAGATTGCCGTCACATGATGATTTGCCCAGCAGCATTCCAGCGCCATAGGCAGAGAGGGGGAGAGAGCCCCCCTCCTTCTTCTTCTTCCTTGACCTTCCCCTGGATAAGAGGAGGGTTTTCCCCCGGTCCTTGGCCCCATGGAAGCGGAGGGGCGGGAGCCCCCCCAGCTACCTTTTGTTTCGATTGGGCTGAAATTTTAACACGATTTTTATCCGGATATTAGCTTCCTTGCATCCAAAGGACACCTCCAACCAACCTACGGGGTGGCCACAAGCCTGCCAGCCACGCCCTGGTAGGGGGGCGCGCCTCTAGGGCTTGTGGGCCCCTCGGGCACCGTCTTGCGTTGATTCCGCTTCCCAAAAATCACATATATTCCAAAAAATATCTCCGTAAATTTTTATCGCGTTTGGACTCCGTTTAATATGGATTTTCTGCGAAACAAAAAACATACAACAAACAAAAACTGGCACTGGGCACTGGATCAATATGTTAATCCCAAAAATGATATAAAATGTTGACAAAAGTATATGAAAGTTGTAAAACATTGACATTAAACAATAAAAAATTATAGATACGACGGAGACGTATCAGTAGACATGATTGATGCCGGAGAGAACTTAGGGAAGGATACCTAGAGATTTTTTTTAGAACGAAGGCTCAAGAAGAGCCCGACTTTGAATTAACAAAGCCATCAACCGGCCAGGCATTACAGAGAATCAACAAAGCAAACAAAGAAAGAGAAAGATACATGGGGCTGATGGAGCAGCTTACAACGCAACACGCACTAACAAGCACAAAAAGAGGAAAATGGAGCACAACTTGCTAATGTCGCTGCCCACTACGCTAAGGGCCAGGACAACCTAACGGAGTAGATAGCCAAGGATCAGCCAACTACTAAGGGCAGGATCAAGATTGTGTCTATAACATCGGGCGGAAAAAGGACAGCTCCTACCCCCTCAGATGCCGAAGAGGGCCCCTGCCCTCTCGTCCTGGCTCGAGGACGCCGCACCGTCGGCAAGAGAGACGCTCACCCGAGAGCTAGGATAGGAGCCAGCTTCACGGCCACTCGTGAAGAACACGTCGCCTGACCTGCACGAAGCCAAAAGCACACCACGCCAGCTACAACGTTGCCGCCCGCGGACACCCAGCAAAGAGGGAAAGCCACTTGGGGCAATTGGAGAGGATGAAACATCACCGAGACAAGCCACAACAGCGAGCATCACGAGAGAAAAATCAGACGTCGCGGAGAAGAGTCGGGTACTCCACAACACGGCTGGAAGCCACATTGGAGAGAAACCACCAAAGGGGATGCCGGATCTGCACATCATGGCATCGCTAGCCGCCGAAGAGAGGACAAACCAACTGCGAGATGCCTCCCCACCAAGGCAACACTCACCCAAACCTGCAGCATCCCCAGGCGACGTCTCCATGGAGATGACGACGCACACGACGACGACGACGCCCAATCTGGAGAAGATTTTGAGCTTTCGCTCGGGAGCAAGGTAGGGGATGGGCAAGGAGGGTCCTCAACGGCGCCTCCAGGAAGGAAAGCGGCGCCCTTGGGCGTCGCCGCCGCCGAGGCCGGACCAACCGGCCTAGGGTTTCCCCCGGACCCAGACCTGAGCCACCAGCACCTCACCAGCCAGCGCCGGCAGCCAAGGCCGCCGGACACCATGGATGGGGAGGAGGAGTGAACCAGAGAGGTGGAGTAGTCATACCTTCAGATCGCAAGAAGAAGAAGGCCTCCCGCCGTGACCACCAACCACCAGGGACCTCGCCACCCGAGCGGCCGAGGAGCCTGGCCACCAGCACCAACGGAGGCCGCCAGCCGAACGCCGACGCCTCGCCACCCGGGGCCGCCGCCCCGACGACCGCTGCCCTCCGCGAGAATAACGGAGCAGCAAGATCCCCGCCGCCACCGCCATCGGCGGCCACGCGGGCTTGCCCGGCGACCTCCTCGGGTGGCGGCGAGGGAGATAGGGGGAGGGTGGGGGTGGCGGCGCGAGGAAACCCTAGGCGCCGCCCGAGCCACCCGAGCGGATGACGCAGGGGCTGGAAGGGGGGGGGGTGTCCGGAGAGTCGCCAGATCTGCTTATCCTCTAGAGAATTGAGTAGCCTACTCACAAGATACTAAGATTCTATACAGTCTATAGACCATACAAAGATTCTCCACGTTTTCCGATTTTCTATGGCAAAAATGAATAAAATTGTTCTAACAGTGTTCCTGTTTTCAGTACACTGCAAATCAACGCTTCCGAGGCATCAATCTATACTCTGCCACTCCTCTACCTCACGAAAAAATCCTGCATTTATTGTGGTGAAAGAATGTAAGCATATACAATTCAAGAGAATATAATAGAATAAAACACAGTAAACCGGAATACTGAATCTTACCCAGATCCAAGAAAATATCTGTACAGCAATCGCAATGGATAAGATGGCTTTCGAAGAGTGATCCGCATCTGGTGCTAGAATCGACTGACTGTAGAGAATTACAAGTGCGGTGATGCCGATCATACCAACGAGGTCTGCAAAGCGAGCACAAAAGACTAGGACCCCATGGCGCCATTTCTTGCAAATAGCACCAAAAGCGACGAAGCTCCACCAGCAAGTGAAAACAGTGTGAAAAACCCATCGTTCCTCGTCTAACCAACCCTTTGTCAATCCTTGAGCCCGGGAGTAAGGAAGCAGGGCGAGTGAGCCGAACAAGGCATACCCGAGGTAGTCTCCAACTCCAAGGTTCTCCTCCTGCCACACACAAAAGTCAAAGCGACAGACGAAATCAATCACTTATAGTCTGGTTACAATGTAAAGCGCTCAAGAACTGCAACCAGTCAGATTTTTTTACGCAAAACCCACTCCACTTTATTGATCAAATGTTCATGAGTATATCTTCAAAGATGAAAGAGCGGGATTCGAAATTAGTCCCAATGGACTTAATCTCCTTAACTATGTTCCCATACACACCATCTGTTCCGTTTTTTTATATCCCCACTTCTTTGCAATCAGAAGCTACCACTATCAACGGATGAGGAGGCTGATGGTCAATCGGCGTGGATCTATCAACAGAACAAAAGAAAAATGACCAATACATCGGCCATGGGAGGGGGGGCGGGGGCACGCACCTTGGCTGTGGGCTGGGACTCTGACTCTGGACTTCCGCAGGTAGGTGAAGAGATTGTAGAATCCGCGAGCAAAGGATCGTTGAGGCCGCTCCGATCCTCCCCCTTCCTCTTCCCCTTCGCTAGTGCCAACAGTTGGACTTCAGCCGCTTCAGCCTCTGGAGCGACATCGGCAGCAGGACCTCGCTGATAGACCTTGAGATCGGTTAGGCCAGATCAATCGGTAGCCCTACCTTCTCCTTGTGCTGACGAGCTCGATCCAAAGGCCATCATGATGCTGTTGCGCACAGTGATGGCGGAGAGTGGGCGAGGTGGTGGCGGTGCTTCCCGTCACTACCGCGAAAACCCTAGATCGGAAGGGATTGTCGGTGGGTTGTGCAGCTTGCGACGAACCTCGTGTTGCGAGCTGCCGACACCCACCTTTTTATATGGCGCAGTGTGACAGGGCCCGCCAGCCATAATGGGCTGGGCGCCCCCGATCAGGGCATGGATCTAAGGGCCCGGTGGGCCGTTGGGCCCACACGGAGGAGATCAACCTAAAATTCTCCCTCTTGATCTCAACTTTACTTTTAACCTTATACTTTCTAGCTTATTTGTTCCATCACATATTGATACATAGAGCATGTTTCATCGTCATAGCTTAACTGCCAATAGAATCATACAGCTACAACATACGTTTTGTTCAGAAACAAATTCTGTTCCTTTTTGGGCCTATCCAGGAATTCTGTTCCTTTTTGGGCCTATCGTTTTCCTCCCCTCCGCACCCGCCGCCGCCCGGGCATGAAGACGCCGGCAATGATGATAATCACCAGCCCCCAGTGCCGCCTGCATGGCCGCGCGTCCACGACTTCCCTCGCCGCCACCGGAACCCACTGCCCCGCCGCGCCGGCTCATCCAGGGATGCCGGTGGCGGGCGTCACCGCTGTACCTTGCCGCGTTCCACCACCTTCGAGGGCATCCTAGGCCCCTACCTCGCGGTGGGCGCTGCTGCGTCGCGGGCCCCTGTCCGGGAGCGGCTGTCATCGGCCCCACCTGCTGCATCGGTCCAAGCTGTCGTGGGCCCAGATGCCCAGCACGATGACCAGCGTCCTCCTGGTCCTCCGCTGCCAACGACCGGGTCCTCGCCAGTTCAAATTCTGGCCTCTGCTGACCCCGACCAGCCCCACCCTGGCCCGCTTCTGCTTCTGCAGTCCTCTGATGCTGTCACCTTGCCGGCCGTTGGCGCGTCTTCCGCCAATGCGCTCGCCCTCATCCCTGCCCGCGTGGTTGGTCATGCTATGGCCCGCGTGACGCCTGAAACGCCTTTTGCAGCTCGGTCGGCCCCCCTTCTCGCCTTCCCAGAAGGGGCTATGGACGGTGCCAGCTCGCATCCTACGGAGGCTGACCCCAGCCCTGCAGCGCTTCCCTCACGGTCGTGCAATGTGGGCCAGGATGCGGATCCGAGGCAGGCCACCCCTTCCCCTACCTCCCCGCCGCCCGAGGGGGATTCATCGCTTGGCCAGACTTGTAGGGTGGGCCCGACTGCGGATCCGAGGCAGGCCATCCCTTCCCCTGTCTCCCCGTCGCCCGAGGGGGATTTGCCGGCAGACTAGTGGCCAACCATGCTATCTGGCGCCCATGCACAGCCAATGCATGTGCATGCTGCCTCACCCGATTCCGTGGTGCACTAGTAGAAAAAGGACCTAATATGAGACACATTAGTGCCGGTTTGATTTTGAGCCGGCACTAATGTGTCCATTAGTGCCGGTTCCAACGGCTAGCCGGCCGTTCTCATTAGTGCCGGTTCGTGGCGAACCTTTAGTACCGGTTCGTGGCACGGACTGGTACTAAAGAGGGTGGTGACAGGGTGTTGTCAGTCTGGGGCCCCTCCAGCACCTTTAGTACCGGTTCGTGTCACGAACCGGTACTAAAGGTCGACGTACATAAACCCTTCGTCCACCCGATCCACTCTGTTCTTCCCCTTTCCCCTCACTCCCTTTGTTCTTCCCCTCTCTTCCTCGAGCTCCTCCCAAATTTTGCCCAAAATTTGTCAAGATTTGAAGGCCCCCATCCATTCAAATGATCACAAAGGTTAGCAACTTTGTCCTTTCAACTCTCATTGCTAGATTAGCTCTTGCAATGCTTTGTATAGTGATTAATTTGGGAGGAATTATATTTGCTAGTATTTGATTTATATGCAATTTGAGGTCAAAAATAACACTTAGTTTGCATATGTAGGTGTGGTTTACTTAGTGCCTTCTAAATCTCCGTCGTAACCACCGTCGATCGCCCGCACCGTCCCGTCGCCGGCACCACCTTGTGGTGAGGCTCTTGTTCATGAATGTTTTACATTACCAAATTGATGTTTGTGTGATTTGGATATATAGTTACTCGTATAATTATCTTACCCGTACGTTGTTTGTTATACATAGTGCCATGGTTTTGATATCCGTCCCCGTCGGCCCTCGTCCTTGTTATGATTCGGATGTGGTATATTCTCTTTTAAAACTAGTTGTTGCATTTCGTGTTTATGACAAATTATGCCCATCAAGTTGACATAGATATTTTTATCTAGGAGGTATGTGAACCGGAAATTCCAACCGACCCTATTGTCGAGAGGTTAAATTTAGTTGAAAGAGAAAACGAGTATTTGAAAGAAAAATTGAAAAGAATTGAGGGGGAGAAGATGGAATTGGAGTTGCATGTTGCCGATGTCGTCGATGATCACAAGATCAAGATGGAGAAAATGAGGTTGAAGATTAGAAAGATTAGAAAATATGCCATTGATAGTGTGGCTTGGTATCATTATGCTGTTGGATCAATTGTTACCTTAGTTGCGATCTTCATCGCATTTGTTGTTGCATTTAAATTCTTTAGCTAGAGAGTTATTTGTATGTTGCATTTAATTAAGTGTGTATATGAACTTTATGATGAACTTTATGTATGAACTTTATGTATGAACTTGTATTAATTTGGTCTATTCGGTGTTGTGTAATGAAGATGAGCCGACAATGGATGTATGATGACCGATGCTCTCCCGAGTTCATTAATGGCGTGCATACTTTTCTGCTGGCCGCTGAGGCAAACAAGCGGGCGGATGGTTTTATGCCTTGTCCATGTGCTGGCTGTAAGAATGGTCACAGTTACTCTACGTCAAAAACCATTCACGTCCACCTATTTAAGTCCGGTTTCATGCCCCACTATAATGTTTGGACCAAGCACGGAGAAATAGGGGTTATGATGGAAGACAATGAAGAAGAAGAGGACGACGACGGCTATCCTGGCCATGGGTTCCCTGAATACGATGATACAACAATGGGGGAAGAAGCTGAGCCGGCAATGCGGGAAGAAGCTGAAGAAGAGGCATCAGATGAGCCCGCTGATGATCTAGGTCGGGCCATTGCCGATGCAAAGAGAAACTGCGCAAGTGATCTGGAGAGGACGAAGTTGCAGCGCATGTTAGAGGATCACAAGAAATTGTTGTACCCGAATTGCGAAGCTGACAAAAAAAAGTTGGGCACCACACTTGAATTGCTGCAATGGAAGGCAGAGAATGGTGTATCTGACAAGGGATTTGGAAAGTTGCTGGTAATGATAAAGAATATGCTTCCAAAGGACAACGAATTGCCCGAGAGTACGTATGAAGCAAAGAAGGCTGTCTGCCCTCTAGGGTTAGAGGTGCAAAAGATACATGCATGCCCTAATGACTGCATCCTCTACCGCGGTGAGTACGAGGATTTGAACGCTTGCCCGGTATGCGGTGCATTGCGTTATAAGATCAGTCGCGATGACCCTGGTGATGTCGAGGGCGAGCGCCCCAGGAAGAAGATTCCTGCCAAGGTGATGTGGTATGCTCCTATAATACCACGGTTGAAACGTTTGTTCCAAAACAAAGAGCATGCGAAGGCGATGCGGTGGCACGCAGAAGACCGTAAGAAAGACGGAAAGTTGAGAGTACCCGCTGACGGTTCGCAGTGGAGAAAAATCGAGAGAAAGTACTGGGAGGAGTTTGCAGGTGACCCAAGGAACGTATGGTTTGGTCTAAGCGCAGATGGCATTAATCCTTTTGGGGAGCAGAGCAGCAACCATAGCACGTGGCCTGTGACTCTATGTTTGTATAACCTTCCTCCTTGGTTGTGCATGAAGCGGAAGTTCATTATGATGCCAGTGCTCATCCAAGGCCCTAAGCAACCCGGCAACGACATTGATGTGTACCTAAGGCCATTAGTTGAAGAACTATTACAGCTGTGGAATGGAACAGGTGTACGTGCGTGGGATGAGCACGGACAGGAAGAATTTGACCTAAAGGCGTTGCTGTTCGTGACCATCAATGATTGGCCTGCTCTCAGTAACCTTTCAGGACAGACAAACAAGGGATACCGCGGATGCACGCACTGTTTGGATGATACCGACAGTATATATTTGGATAGTTGTAGGAAGAATGTGTACCTGGGACATCGTCGATTTCTTCCGACAAGGCATCCCGTAAGAAAGAAAGGCAAGCATTTCAAAGGTGAGGCGGATCACCGGACGAAGCCTCGCCACCGTACTGGTGCTGATGTACATGATATGGTCAAGGATTTGAAGGTAATCTTTGGAAAGGGTCCTGGCGGACAACCTGTTCCGAAGGACGCTGACGGACGCGCACCCATGTGGAAGAAGAAATCTATATTTTGGGACCTGCCATATTGGAAAGACCTAGAGGTCCGCTCCGCAATCGACGTGATGCACGTGACGAAGAATCTTTGCGTGACCCTGCTTGGCTTTTTGGGCGTGTATGGGAAGACAAAAGATACACCAGAGGCACGGGAGGACCAGCAACGTATGCACGGAAAAGACGGCATACATCAGGGTCAGGCCAGCTACGCTCTTACCAAAGAAGAGAAGGAAATCTTCTTCGAATGCCTGCTCAGCATGAAGGTACCGTCTGGCTTCTCGTCGAATATAAAGGGAATAATAAATATGGCAGAGAAAAAGTTCCAGAACCTAAAGTCTCATGACTGCCACGTGATTATGACGCAACTCCTTCCGGTTGCATTGAGGGGGCTTCTACCGGAAAACGTTCGATTAGCCATTGTGAAGCTATGTGCATTCCTCAATGCAATCTCTCAGAAGGTAATCGATCCAGAAATCATACCAAGGTTACAGAATGATTTGGTGCAATGTCTTGTCAGTTTCGAGTTGGTGTTCCCACCATCCTTCTTCAACATCATGACGCACGTCCTAGTTCACCTTTGCGAAGAGATTAACGTTTTGGGTCCTGTATTTCTACACAATATGTTCCCCTTTGAAAGGTTCATGGGAGTCTTGAAGAAATATGTTCATAACCGTGCTAGGCCAGAAGGAAGCATCTCGAAGGGCCATGAAAATGAGGAGGTCATTGAGTTTTGTATTGACTTTATTCCTGACCTTAAGCCGATTGGTGTTCCTGAATCGCGGCATAAGGGCAGACTGGAAGGAAAAGGCACGCTAGGAGGGCATCAAATAATATGTATGGACGGGCATTCTCTCACTGAAGCACACTACACAGTTCTACAGAATTCCGCCTTGGTGGCTCCGTATATGGAGGAACACAAGAATTTTCTACAGTCCAAACACCCGGAGAAGTCTGACGACTGGATTACACGCGAACAAACGAGGACTTTCGCCGGTTGGTTGCAGAAACGTGCCCTGAATGATGGCGATATTCAAAATGACCTGTACTCGCTGTCCCAGTTACCATCTTCGAATATAATGACTTTCAAAGGGTACCAGATAAATGGGAATACATTTTACACGATCGCCCAAGATAAGAAGAGCACCAACCAAAACAGTGGTGTCCGCTTTGATGCAACAACCAACACGGGAAAGGAAACATATTATGGTTACATAGAGGACATATGGGAACTTAACTATGGATCAGGTGATTTGAAGGTCCCTTTGTTTCGGTGCAAATGGGTCAATATGACACGAGGCGGGGTAACGGAAGACCCGCAGTACGGAATGACAACAGTGGATCTCAACAATCTTGCGTATGCAGACGAACCATTCGTCCTAGCCAATGATGTGGCGCAGGTTTTTTATGTGAAAGACATGTCTACCAGGCCGAGAAAAAGAAAAGATAAGGAAGCGAATGGATCATACGACGAGCCAAAGCGCCACATAGTTCTTTCAGGAAAAAGAAACATCGTGGGAGTGGATGACAAGACAGACATGTCAGAAGATTATGAAAAGTTTGATGAAATTGCTCCATTCACAGTGAATATTGACCCGAGCATCCAGTTAAATGATGAAGATTTTCCATGGCTACGGCGCAAAGGGACACACGCGAAGAAAAAGTTTCACACCCAAAGATCTGGGATGTGATCGGCTTCACTATCATCACTTTCTTCTGTGTTTCACACCCAGGAGGGAATGTCTGTAATAGTTAGGGTAGTTATGTGTTTTGGCATTTGAAACGCGAAGAAATTTTATGTGCAAACAAATTCTTTTCATGCATTTACTGATTTTTTCCAGCTAAATGACCCTGAAATTGAAAAGCATTTCAAATGAACTCAGAAAAGGTTGAAAGTTGGCATGGTATCATAATTTCATACAAATAGCATGTGCAAAAAAGTAGAGAGGGTTATGGCAAAAACTGGATGCACTTCGTGTACAAAATGGACAATCTCTTTCAAAGTATCAGGCTTTTCGACGAAAACTGAACTGTTACAAAGGCATTTCATTTTTTAAATAACCTAAGCATTACCAAATTGAACATAATGATAAAACACACTAATATTAAACATAAGAAAAAAGAATCACTGAAAAACTTTTTTCATAGTTAAGTTATTCACAAACTAGTGATTCACACAAATTTCAAATAATTCAAAATTTAAACTATTCAAATTTGAAAACTACCGGCACTAACAGAAAGTTTGTAATTTTTTGTAACTAAAGCAAAAATATTCACAAAGAAACTCTAAATACAAGAAAAAACAACTCAAAAATAAATAAAACAAAAAAAAATAAAGTGAAAAAAATTAAGAAAATAAAAAAGCCCGCCTACTGGGGCAAAGCGCATACGACTAGGAACACAACCTTTAATTGGGCCAGGATGCAGGCCCGCAAAGGCCCAGTAGGCCCACTGGGCAGAAGAGGACAGGTAGGCCCAGTAGGCCTGCTTAGGAGAGGAGCTCGAGAGAGCTACCACACTGGGGCTTATAAACCAGTGCGGTAGCCCCTCGGCTAGCGAGGTGGGACTAAACTTGCGCACCGCCTGGAGCCAGTGCACCCCCTTTAGTACCGGGTCGTGGCTCCAACCAGTACTAAAGACCTACCCTTTAGTACCGGTTTGAGCCACAACCCGGTACTAAAGGGGGTGCGCTTCCCGCCGCTTGGCCTGGCCAAAACAGACCTTTAGTACCGGTTGGTGGCTCCAACTGGTACTAAAGGTCCATCCTATATATACAACACTTGAAAAAAAAATCAGTTTCCCTCTATTTTTTCCCTGCCCCGATTGACGCCGTCCCCGTCGACGTCGCCGCCCCGCCCCTCGTCATCGACCCCGGCCGTCCCCGCCCCTCGTCGCCGCCCCTCGTCGCCGCCCCGTCGACGTCCCCGTCCCCGTCGTCCCCGCCGCCGCGCCCCGGCCGCCCCATCGCCGCGCCTGCCCCGCCCCGTCGTCGCCGCCCCCGTCCCGTCACCCCGTCGGCGCCGCCCCGTCCCGTCGCCCCGTCGTCGCCGCCCCGTCGTCGCCTCGCCGGTGAGCTCGCCCCGGCCGCCATGTCCACACACACACACACACTACACTACACACACACACACACACTACACACACACAGACACATTAGTTTGTTTGTTATAAATTTTTCTGTTTTTTAGTTATAGAAATGTTAGAAATTATTCTGTTTTTTAGTTATATAAATATTAGAAATGTTAGTTATATAGAAATGTTATAAATGTTTTCTGTTTTTTAGTTATAGAAACATTTATAGAAATGTTAGCAATTTTTCTGTTTTTTAGTTATATAAATATTAGAATTGTTATAGAAATGCTAGTTATATAATCAGGAAATTTTAGAATTAGTTTTAGTTAGATGAATTAGATTAATGTCAAATTGTTAGAATTTGCATATATATAGAATTTTAGTTATCACAATCCAATCATTTAAAAAATGTTACTTTCTGCAGGCATATAGTATTTGTTCTCGACGATATGCCCGGCCCGCATCCTCGCCGTCGACCCGTTCGCGATGACGTCCTGCTTCAGAGGACCCATGTCCGGGATTGGGCTCCGCCGGGCTGGCACTGGGAGGTGCTACCTGGAGGGGCGTGCCGCTTGGTGAGGAACCCGACCTCGGGTCCCGTCGTCGATCCTGATCTTCTTTGGTGGCGTTCGCGTGGGCCACATTCGGTGCAGAGGCAGCCAGCCCCGTTGGAGGTGGTGCGTCGCCGTGTCAGGGAGGAAGATGAGCACGTCCATCGCTACATGGCTGCTATGGACGATGTCAGGTTCTCCACTACTTGGCGGGTTCTTTGGGCAGATGACCGGAGATATGATCCTGTGATGGTTCCTTCTCGTTGGGTGTGCACCACCCGCGCCCCAGGAACCGCGAGTGGCGCCCTAGATTCTTCTGTAGTACTCGATCTTTATTAGGTACCTAGCCAGTGATGTATTCGATATATAATATTCGAGACGATGTATTCGAGATTATATATATTAAGACGATGATGTATTCGAGATTATATATTCGAGACGATGTATTCGAGATTCAGTTTTTCCTTATTGATTAATTGCATCCATGCATTGTAATTTGAATACCAAATTGTTTTATATTTCTTCTGTATTAGTAAAGTAAAAGCTATGGCAGACAATACTGGTAGAAAGAGAGAAGAGGAATTGTTCGACATCATACGCAGCCCTCACAGGCTAGATGATCTGAATGAAGCAGATGACGGCTCCCAATATCTGAACAATACTGGAGAGGGTGATGAAAAGATATTCGATCTCGACGACCGAGCTGATGAAGTCATGAACTATGATTACGATGACACAGACAATGCTGATCTTCAAATAACAAAGACTACCGGCGAGGTATATTTATATAAGCATGCATCATGGTGATCATCACATGTTTTTTTATTGAAGATATATTAACGAATCGATCTTTCTTCTTTCAGCCCTCTGGATCGAGCAAATCTACTTCTACAGACAGCAAGACAAAGCGAGGCCCGGGTAGATTGTTGAAGGATGGTGTAAAGTACGACATCGAATCCACCAAACTTAGTGGTGAAGCCCTCACGCCTAAGGACGTTGCGGACAAGTGGACTCGTCAGTGCGGAGTTCTTGTGAAGGACAAACTCCCGATCTCCATTCAAGAATGGAAAGAGCCAAAGACTAAACGTCCAGGTGTTACTTGGGTCGACGACAGAGCCAAAAAAGACCTTTTGAAACCTCTGATGGATCATTTCACCCTACCAGATCATTTCACTGAAGCAGATGTGGAGAAAGTCAAGACCGCTGCTCTTAAGAAGATGGCAATTGCATTCAACACCCACAAGAAAACTGTATGGGCCAACTACCTCGCTAATGAAAGGAAGACTCCATATTTCAAGGGAACACTGGAGAAGCAAAGAGAACACTGGGATGATTTCGTGACCTTCAAGGATTCAGAATTATCTAAGGAACGGTCGATGAAAAACAAGGCAAATGCCGCAAGAAAGACGCAGTTCCATAGGCTGGGTCCAGGTGGCTACGCGGTGGGATTGCCTAAGTGGGATAAGTATGAGCAAGAGATGGAGGATGCAGGGGTCACTCCGGTTACTAGGAACTGCCCCCCAGGTGCAGAATTTGGTTCTATGCGCATGGGGGGCGTTGGACCCGAAGACAGGCGAAGTTTCGCGGAAGGAAAATCTAAAAGGAGCCGAACAAAAGATAATTGACGCAATAGAAGAAGCTCTAAGGGGGGTGTTCACGCCCAACAGAGAGAACGACGAGCTTACGCACGCCCTTGGAAATCCTGAACACCCGGGAAGAACACGAGGCAAGGGCGTTATTCCCTGGTATGAGGGCTTTTCAGAATGGAACGAGGACTACAGGACCCGTGCAAGAAAAAAGATGGAGGAGGAGAAGAAAAGGAAGCTGGAGGAGGAGCAGAGGAACAAGGACGCAGAACACCTTCAAGGCCTAGAAGCAAGGCACGCGGACCTGGCACTCAAATTCCAGTAGCAGCAGCAGCAGATCGACTCACTTAGCCAGGAAAGGGGGTCTCAGCAGCGGCAGCAGCAAGCGGATGATCGTCCAGCATTGGATAGCACCATCCCATCCATGCCGAGAAGCAGCGTTGGTTCTTTCCCGGGCAACACACTGCTGGATACATACCCTATGGATGACATCATAGAGAACACTAACTGTGAGCTACACTCCAAAATGAAGAACATATCCATGAAGGTGGCGGACGGCGTTGCTTTTCCAGTTACCCCCGAAGCAACCTACCATTGCATCCCAATTCCAGAGGGCTATGCTTGTGTCATGGTTGATGAAGTGGTGGACCCATATTCGGGGCTAACGCTTGACATTCCTGGAGGTGAAGACGAGCGCACACTGGGAGAGGCCATACATCGTATCATCCTATGGAGAAAGGATTGCATCATCTTTCGAAGTCCACCGACACCGCGTCGTCTGCCGACTCCTCCTCGAAGTCCGCCACCGAGTCAGCAGACTCCCGCTCCTCCAAGTCCACGAACGCGTGAGACGACTCCTCCTCGAAGTCCGCCACCTCCTCCAAGTCCCCGAACGCGTGAGCTGACTCCTCCGGTTTCAAGTCCGGCACAGCGTCATGCCACTTCTCCGGTTTCAAGTCCGGCACCGTGTCAGGCCACACCTCCTGCTTCAAGTCCGGCACATCGTCAGGCCACTTCTCCTGGTCCAACTCCACGTCAGCCGTCTCCGCCGTCTCAGCAATCGCAGAAGAGACATGCCGCAGCTTTGGTGCGTAGCGGTACGAGTCGAGGTAGTTCAGGAAGTACAGGCGGAGACAAGCGATATAAATATGGTCCAAGCCTCGCTCCTCTTCCTCAGAGGCCTTACGACATGACTAAGGAGCAAAATGCAGCCATAGTGCAAGCCCAAGTGGACGCCCATTTTGGACCGAAACCGACACTGCCGCCAAAGGAGAAAGTGCCTGAGAAAGTAATTGACCACTTCATTCGTATGGCTAGAGAACCAGCTCCCAAGCCTGTTGACTCGGACTATGAGCGCCAAATCAGGAAACTACATCGAGAACGGCTAAAGAAGGAAGCGAGCTCGAGCTCGAGCCAACAAGCAGCTGGCAAAAAATGCGGGAAAACCGTTCCCCAGTTGGGAGAACAGGCGGCGCAAGCGATGCCCCCGCTTGTTGTGCCAACAACACATGAGAGGAGTAGTACGCGCGCCAAATATTATTGTGGGCAAACCGTTAGCGTTCCCCAGCATGGCGATGTGGTAATAACGGAGGATCATATAATGCAGGCTCAAATGCTCAATATCTCTGTTGGACAACTCCTCGAAATCGAGCCCATGCCTACGCTTAGAGAATCGGAAATAGCATGGAAATATGTCCGGGGCCAACCTTTGGTCCATCCAGACAAGGTCAAGGACCTCCCAACGAGAATGTATCAATTGCATCAATGGTACATGAACATTACCAAGATTTCCAATCGAGAGTCCCTCATGGTGAATGTCAAGCATGAGCATTATTACCATGAGAAAGCTCTGGCCATTGAGTATCCAGAACTATTTCAGTTATACAATCAAGACGCACTCGACAAGTCTATCGTCAGTTGCTATTGTCTGTAAGTGATTTCTTTCTGTAATTTAAGTCTCAAGCTAGTTATGTAGTGATAATTTTGATCAATCATTACATGTAATTATCCTCACTATATTCTTTTTCTGTGGTATTATATGCAGGATGAAGATGTATGAAATGAAAAAAGCTGGACGCTATGGCGTTGGGTTCATTGACCCAAATACCATTAATGAGGACATATGGCAGATTGAATGTTGTCAAGATGCTGTAGAGGAAAGCATGCTAGAGTTCTTGAAGCGCCTCAATAGCAATTAAGATATACCACTTCCTTACAACTTCCCATGAGTCACACTGTCTTGTACTACAAATTCTGTTTTTTGCTTACTAGCTAGCTAGATGTTAATAATTAAGTGTATACGGTTTACGGTAGTTGATTAATTTTATGCACATGCCCGCTTAATTAAGACATGCAAACGTGTGCGTATGCAGTTGGCACTGGGTCTTGTTAGACATTAAAGTTGAGGAAGGAAAAGTTGAATTACTGGACTCACTAACTAAAGAAGATAAAGACTACACCATCGTGAAGGGGATAGTCAACAGGTAATTTCAATCATTATTAACTATATCTTGGCCTATTAATTATTAGTTCGTCATTTCCTGATATGAACTATTTAATAATCCCTTTATTAATTTTTTTTGCCGGCGGGCAGGGCATGGGCAAAGTTCATCAAGGTGACTCCAGGCAAGTGGGCAAAAAAGTTGTTTTGGCATCGACCCAAGGTAAGTAATTAAGTAGTACTAGCTAGCTACCATCTCTTTAATTCTTGTTTCAATATCATTAATTAATTATCATGCTTGATTAATCATTATCTGATTCAATTCCATTCTCGTAAAGGCCCTGAAGCAGGCGCCGGGGAATAATCTGTGTGCATTCTACGTTTGCGAGAACATTCGCATGATGACGTGCGAAACGAGCAGATCTGATAGACAGGACTGGGTACGTTTGTCAAAACAATATTCACACCATTATCGATATCTAGTCACACAACTAACACACATGCATATTGATCTCCTTCTTAACAGTTCAGATCGGTGCGGGATAAGCTCCTACCATCGGACCGCATACTAGCACTTCAAGAGGAAATAGACTAATTTTTGCTCGACCAGGTCATAGATCCCAAACGAGAATATTATTACCCGCTACCGCCCCCATGAACCACTTGTCATCGTGCTCCGGAGGCACCAAAGGTAACATATGTAGGAGAAATTGTATATGTATATACATGTGTATGTGTGAATAATTAATGGTGTTGGTTTTGTGAGAAATTCGATGATATATATATATATACATATATATATATATATGCGGTTCTACATACGAGAAAATCTATTTATATATATGCATAACGTGTACAATTTGTAGTATCATGAAATACCAGCGAACAAAAAAAATTGAATGGAAAATAAATAAACCCCCCCCCCCCCAAATATTTAGTACCGGTTGGTGTTACCAACCGGTACTAATGCCCTACGCACACCCAGGCCTGGCTCGTGCCACGTGGTGGCACTTTAGCGCCGGTTCATGACGAACCAGTACTAAAGGGGGGGGCTTTAGTCCCACTCTTTAGTGACGGTTGGCAAACCGGCACTAAAGGCCGTTACGAACCGGCACTAAAGGCCGGTTCTGCACTAGTGGTGGTGGGCGTGCCACGCCCAACCAACTCTGGTCTCGCCGCCCCTTCACCTCCTGACCAGCCTGCTGCCGATGCCACAGCAAGCTACCTGAACTCCATCCGGGCAGCGTTGACTCCCGTCCTTGCCACACCGGTGCCATGGCGGAAACGTGGTATCATCCCTCCCAACTTCACGCCAAGGCGGAGTGGCAGGATCGCTGCTGCCGACCGTGGTCTGGACTCCGAATCCAAGGCCAAGCATGTGCTTCTGCGACGACTGGGCCTTCTCAAGGACGACGAGCCCGTTTCCCCGGCCATCCTCCAGAAGTACACCAAGCTCTTTGAGGAGCCACTTGCGGCCAACATCGTTCAAGCTTTCGCCGACTTCTATGGCTGGCGTGTGCCCCCGGACATGATTTCCAGCCACGCCCCGCTGCCCTCTCGCCTTGTCGACATCTGACCAACGCTCCTGTTGTGTCCCCCCTCTCCCATGTATCAAAACCGAAAAGTAGTCTTCTGGAACGTGCGTGGTCTTAATAATGGGGCCAAACGCACGGTGGTCCATTCAGTTATCTCTGCTGCTTCTCCATGCATTGTTTGTCTTCAAGAAACGAAGCTCTCCATTGTTACTCCTCAAATTGTTGCCGAGACTTTGGGTGGGGCCTTCCGAGACTTATACTTCCTCCCTACTGATGGCACCCAGGGTGGCATCCTTCTCCCGTGCCGTGCCGACATGGTTGCGTTATCCAACTGTTATATTGGCACATATCATGTCTCCGCCACTGTCACGACCCCCGCGGGCAGCGACCCGTGGTGGATCACGGGCGTTTACGGCCCTCAAGACGACGCCAACAAGCTTGAGTTCCTTGCCGAGCTGCATGACCTCCACTCGTCCTTCTCAGGGCCTTGGATTATCGGAGGCGACTTTAACATGATAATCTCAATGGCGGACAAGAGCAATAATCGCGTGAATCGCGGCATGATGAATCGCTTCCGCCGCCTTATTTCCGATCTTGCCCTACGAGACATCTACCTCCTTGGGAGGCGGTACACCTGGTCCAACAAGCAGGTGAATCCCACGCTCGTCCGGAACGACAGAATCCTCTCCACTCCGTCCTGGGAGTTGCTCTACCCGCGTTGCATCTTGCGCTGCCTGGCCTCGACGGTCTCAGACCACAACCCGCTCCTTCTCGACTGCTCGCCTCACACCCCGACCAAACGTCGGTTCGACTTTGAGCGTTTTTGGATCAATCTGGACGGGTTTCATCAAGTCGTTGAGGAGGCATGGCACTCGGTAGCTCCGGACCCCGCCCCATCAGAACAATCTACCAGCGCCTAAAAGTAACGGCCCACAAGCTTCAGGGTTGGAGCGCGCGTACCTTGGGACACATCTCCACTCAGCTCATGGTGGCTCGCGAGTTAATTCTGTTTTTTTACACCTGAAACAATAGGAGAGGCTCCTACTGTATGTATTAGATTAAAGTATCAAAAAAGGTTCTTACAAGGTCATAACCTTACATCCATAGCCATTGGCAATCTAAGGTAGAAGTGGGAAACCAAAGTAAATACTGGTTTATGGTACAACAAAGGAATGGGCAAAAGAAGAAATAAATGGTTTGTGCTTCTCTTCGGATCTATGTCTGAGTAGAGAGAAATCCTCTATGAATCTTCTTGCCCATGAGCCGAGAGTGGGGTTTATCCTTCGAAAGTGTTTGTTATTTCTTTCTTTCCATATACTCCAGGAGGCGTATAGGAAAATCTCCATGAACATTGGGTTGTTCCATGCTGTCTTTGCATCTTTGATCCAATTGAGACGATCTCCATTAGTTGTCCAGTGGATGTTCAAAGTATCCCAACATGTCACACTGAAATGACACGTAAAAATCATGTGCTCAACCGTTTCTTCCTTTGTGCTGCCACACAGGATGCAACCGTGATTGTCCCCAATGTTATAGTGTCTTCTCTTAAGCATGTTTCTGGTGTTCAGACAATCAGATAGTAGGAGCCAACCAAAAACCTTTATTTTCATTGTGGCCGAGGATTTCCATAGCCATTTATAACTATTGTGTGCAGTGATATCCCAAAAGTAGAACTTGTAGTACCTTTTTGCCGTGTAAATCTCAGAGCCCTACTCATAGACCCAAGAGTCTATGCCCTCTTCTGCATCATTGCCAATATGTGATGTGATCTCCTGGATATCTCGCAATTCATTGTGGGCTTGCATGGATAGGGGAAGGTGAAAGGTTTCGTTGAGGTTGGTGCAGCCAAGGAAGTCCCGGACCGAAATATCTTCATTTTTGGCATAAGAGAACGCACGTGGATGTGAATCTGTCAGGACCTCATCCAACCAGAGATCTTTCCACATAAGCACAGTGTCTCCTCTGCGAACGATCACATGTGAGATGCCTCTATAGATAGGAGTAAGTTTGAGCAAATATTTCCACCAGAACGAACCACATGGGTCTGAGGTGTGTGGGATTTTGTTTGTGTAGTATGTGGACCAAATCAAATCAACCCACGGCAGATCCCAATGGTTGTAGAACTTGTGTAGGTATTTCATGAGTAAAGCATCACTTTGAGTTTGTAAGTCAAGCACCCCGAGTCCTCCACATTCCTTGGGTCTGCAAACCATCTGCCATGAAGCTAAAGAGTTGCACTTATCCCCATCATCAGTCTTCTTAGTCCAAAGACATTGCCTTCTAATTTATCCAGTAGATCAATAATATTTTGTGGCAGTTTGAGGGTGCAAAGCGCAAAGATGATGAGCGAAGTGATGACCGAGTTGAGAAGCGACAGTTTCCCTCCATAGGAGATCATTGACAATGTTGAGGAAAGTCTACGTTGAACTCCACAGACCAAAGGCATTAGATCCTGCACAAAAGGTTTCGTCGTGCCCATTGGCAACCCAAGATAGGTAAAAGGTAACTTTCCCACCATGCAACCGAAAATTTGGGCAATATGTTGAGCAGTTGCAGCATCACAATTCATGGGCACAAGAGTTGACTTGTGGAAGTTGATCTTTAGTCCAATAGAAGTGGCATAATCGGTGAGTATGTTTTTGACAAGAGTCGCTTGGTCTGGACACGCCGGTAACAAAATGATAGTGTCGTCCGCGTATTGGATCACAGGGTAGTCCAGTTGGTTGGGACGGTTGAAGGGCAAGTGAAGGTCATTTCTTCGAAAGGAGTCATTAATTGCAGCTTGCAATAAATCTTCCGCCAAGACAAAGATTAAGGGGGACAACGGATCACCCTGTCGTACGCCACAGACGCAATTAAATTGCCTGCCCGGGATGCCATTAAGTAGAACTGAAGATTTGGCAGACGAAAAAATGGTTTTGATCCATCCCAACCATTTGTCATTGAAGCCCATGTGCTTCATAATATCCAACATAGCCTCATGATCAATGGTGTCAAACGCTTTTGCAAAGTCCAGTTTGAGAATAACTATTGGATTTTTAGAAGCTTGACATTGGTATATGTACTCAAACGCCCATGCAAGGCAATCCTGGATAGACCTCTTTTTCAAAAACCCAAATTGGTTTCGGTGTATGATTTTCAGAATGATTTTTTGAAGCCGATTAGCTAAGAGTTTTGTGATGACTTTGAGACAGCAATTTAACAGAGTAATCGGTCGGAAGTCATTAACTCCTTGAGGTGCAGCAACTTTGGGAATGAGTGTGATGAATCCATCATTAATGCTCTCCAGGTTTAGGCCACCCTCAAAGAACTGATCGTAGAGAGCATAAAAGTCCTCCTTAATTATATGCCAACAAGATTTGAGCAATGCTCCGTTGAACCCATCCGGACCCGGTGCCCTATCCGCCGGCATTTCTTTGATGACTAGATCAATCTCTTGCCGAGTAAAAGGCACAATTAGATCATCCAATCCCTCAATTCGCTTGATGATGGAGGGAAGATTGAATTTCATCTCATGTTTAGAAGAGGTTCCAAGTCTTTCTTTGAAGGAGTGATAAATGACCGATTCCTTGCTTGCATGATCATCAATTATGGTTCCATCATGTAAAGTTAGAGAGGCAATATTGTTTCTTCTGTATCATTCGGAAGCCATTGCTTGGAAAAATTTAGAATTCTCATCACCGAAATGGACCGACCGTATTGTGCAACGTTTCTTCCAATATTCTTGCTGGTAAGAAAGTAACCGCAGAATGTGGGCCTTGAGTATTTTCCTAAAGTTAGCCTCAGGAATGGTCAGCTGCCTTCGGTTTTCAATCGTGTCCAAATGTGCAAGAGTTTTGTTGGAATTATCAATGGCAATAGAGAGGCGGGAAATGTTCTTACTCCACTTTTTCAGACAGTACCATAGGAAACTAGGGTTCTGACACTAGCTGAAGCTTGGCTTCGGCGCGAGCTCAAATGCAAGTATCTATGTCTTGCTTCCCTCGAACGATCTATTGCGTGAGAGTGCACCTGTTTCTGCTGGCTCAAGGAGGGGGATACGAACACTGCCTTCCTCAAGATTCACGCGGCACATCAGAGCAAGAAGAACGCGATAGACCGCCTGCGCGTTGGTGATGAGATCATCACTGACGAGGAGGGCATGGCCCGGGCCGCCCACGCCCACTTCTCCTCGATCATTGGCGCCGCCTCGCCACGCGAGTTCACCCTTAATATCCAGGCCATTGATCAGCGATCCTTCGACCTTTCGGAGCTTGAGCTACCCTTCACTGAGAAAGAAATATGGGATGCCATAAGCAAGCTGCCAACAGGCAAGGCGCCTGGGCCTGACGGCTTCACCACTGAATTCCTCCGCTCCTGCTGGGATATTATCAAAGGAGACGTGTGCCAAGCCTTCGACAAGCTCTATGCGATGAATGGTTGTGGCTTCCAAAAGCTCAACCAAGCCCTCATTACTCTGCTACCCAAGCGGCCCGATGCGGACTCCCTGGCTGATTATCGCCTGATTAGTCTGATCCACCTCCTTGTCAAGCTCTTCGCCAAAGTGTTATCCTTGCGGCTAGCTCCAAAGATGGGAATGCTGGTATCTTCGAACCAAAGCACTTTCATTGCTGGGAGAGGCGTTCACGACAACTACCTGCTTGTGCAACAAACAGCTCGTCTCCTACATAACTTGAAGGCCCCAGAGCTCTGCTCAAACTCGACATCGCTTGCGCTTTTGACACCATGGCCTGGCCATTCCTCCTGGAGACGCTCACTCATCTAGGTTTTGGTCATCGGTGGTGTGCCTGGATTTCCATCCTCATTTCGACGGCAACCACCCGTGTCCTTATCAATGGGAACCCCGGGCCTCCCATTCTTCACGGTTGTGGCCTGCGCCAAGGGGACCCCGTCTCCCCGATGCTCTTCTCCATCGTCATCGACAACCTTAAATCCCTCCTCCAGCATGCTGCTCGGAACGGCATCTTGCGCCGGCTCACTGCTAGGCACGTGGCAACCAACGTCTCCCTATTTGCCGACAACGTCGTCGTCTTCTGTCACCCCGACCAGGCCGAGCTGAGCATGGTTCGCACGCTCCTCCATGCCTTCGGCGAGGCATCCGGCCTCCGCACTAACTTCGCCAAGTGCTCTGCCATGGCCATCCGCTGCTCTGACGATGAGGCTGCGGCCATTGGCCAGGCCATGGCATGTCCTGTGGCAACTTTCCTGATCAAGTACCTAGGGCTGCCACTCTCCATCCGAAAAGTTTCTTTCGGCGACTTATTGCCCCTCGTCGACAAGCTCACCCGCAAGCTCGCGACCTAGAAGGCCTTCTTCCTCTCGCGCGGTGAGCGCTTGGCCCTGGTGCGGCACGTCCTCACTGCGATGCCCACCCACATCCTCATGGCGATTGCAATCTCCCCCGCCACCCTAAAGCAGGTCACGAGAATCATACGAGATTTCCTCTGGCAAGGTTGCAAAGATGCTCGCAAGGGCTATTGTCTGGTCAGCTGGGCAAAGGTGTGCATGCCCATCGATCTTGGCGGGCTGGGCATGCGTGACCTACAGCGCGCGAGCATGGTGCTGTGCACGCGGTGGCTCTGGCTTCAGGCCACGGACGACTCGCAGCCATGGAGGAACCTGCATCTGCCGCACGACCCTGAGGCCTAGCAGATTTTCCGTGCTTCAACCCATTGGCAGCTGGGGAACGGGAGGACGTGCCATTTCTGGACTGATCACTGGCTTCGGGGGCAATCTATCGTCGAGTTCGCCCCCAAGATTGTGGCCTCCGTCTCTAAGCGGCGTCGGCGCACGCGTCTGGTTTGCGAGGCCATCGAGAACCGCTCGTGGATATCTGATATCCAGGGCGCGCTTGGGCCTGAGGCCACCGTTGAGTACATCGACCTCTGGCGACGTATCCAGCAGGTCTCCCTCTCCAACTCCCGGGACACAATCACCTGGCGATGGACCACGAACGGCTCCTACTCTGCAAAATCCTGCTACCGCGCGCTCTTCTTCGGCTCTACGACTGCCTAGTCCTGGCAATTAATTTGGCGTAGTTGGGCACCTCTCAACATCAAATTCTTCCTTTGGCTGGCGTCGCAAAATCGCTACTGGACCGCCGATCGTCTCGCTCGGAGAGGCATGCAACACAACCTGATTTGTGGCCTTTGTTCGCAGGAGGATGAAACTCTACACCACATCCTCGTGGGCTGTACGTTCTCTCGCATCACCTGGCACGAGGTGCTCTCTTGGTGTCGTCTTCCTGTGCTACCACCCGATGGCACGGCACCTTTTTTCTCCTGGTGGTCCGATGCCACTTCTGCCACCCCCAGCTGCCTTTGCAAGGGTTTTTCTTCCCTCGCCATCATCACAGCCTAGGCTATCTGGAAGAAAAGGAACGCAATCATCTTCGACAATGCGCAACCCTCCCATGGATAGCTACTCACGAGCATCAAGGACGAGGCTCGGTGCTGGGGACGAGCCGGAGCTGTAGGATTAGCATCAATAATCCCTATAACCTGACCCTGTATTCTTGGGCTGAGCAACCCTCTCTTCTTCTGCTCCTCTATAGCCCCCTCAACGCCTGCTAGTGTATGTTGATTGGGGGTGCACCCCCTGTACTCTCTTCTACCTATCAATGGAAAGATACGCCCTTGAGCGTATTCACGGAAAAAAAGAATTATAAGGCTTTCCCTTAAACCCATGCCGGCTAAGTGTTCCTTGAATACATTGGGTGGTAAGCCTTTCGTTAGCGGATCCGCAAGCATATCCTTTATCCTTGTATGCTCGAGACTTATAGTTTGATCCTGGATTTTATCTCTCACAACATAATACCTTATCTCTATTGTTTTGGTAGCATTACTCGACTTGTTGTTGTGAGCATAAAATACTGTGGGCTGGTTGTCATAGTACATCTTTAGAGGTTTGTGAATACAATCTACCACTTTCAAGTCAGGTACAAATTTCTTTAGCCATATCGCCTGCCCCGTGGCTTCGACGCATGCTATGAATTCTGCATACATCATGGATGATGCAACTATCGACTGTTTGGAGCTTTTCCACGAAATAGCTCTCCCAGCGAGGGTGAATACGTATCCTGACGTGGATTTACTATCATCTTTGTCCCCCGCAAAATCTACGTCTGAACACCCTTTTATTTCTAGGGAATCACTTCTCCTGTATATTAGCATGTAGTCATTCGTGCCTTGCGCATAACGCAATGCTTTCTTTACTACCTTTCAGTGCTCTATGCCTGGATTCTCTTGATATCTATCGAGTACCCCATTGATAAAAGCTAAGTCAGGGCGAGTGCACACTTGTGCATACTGTAAGTTGCCAACTGCCGAAGCATATGGTACTGCTTTCATTTGATCAATCTCGTACTGGTTCTTGGGACATTGGAATTTCCCAAAACTATCGCCCTTAACTATAGGAGCAGGTGTGGCTTTACTCGCATGCATATTATACTTTTTAAGAACCTTTTCTAAATATGCTTTCTGCGATAGTCCTAAGACTCCATTGTTCCTATCTCGATGAATTTCTATGCCCAAAACATATGATGCTTCACCAAGATCTGTTATGTCAAAATTTGAGGATAAAAACTTCTTTGTTTCTTGTAGTAGACTAACATCAGTGCTAGCAAGCAGAATACCATCCACATACAAGATTAGGAAAATATATTTCCCATTTTTAAACTTTGCATAAATGCAGTTATCCTCAATATTTTCTTTAAATCCAAAATTTTTAATTGTTTGATTAAACTTTAAATACCACTGTCTAGAGGCTTGCTTAATCCATAAATGGATTTCTTCAGGCGGCATCCCATATTTTTCTTGCCTTCCATGATAAAACCCTTGGGTTGTTTCATGTAGACATTTTCTTTTAAATCCCCGTTGAGAAATGTTGTCTTTACATCCATTTGATGTAACTCTAAATCAAAATGAGCAACTAATGCCATTATGATTCTGAATAAATCCTTACATGAGACTAGAGAAAATGTCTCATTGTAATCTATCTCTTCTTTTTGGGTAAATCATTTTGCCAAAAGTCTTGCTTTATACTTTTCTACATTCCCTTTGGAGTCATACTTAATTTTGTAGACCAATTTGCAGCCTACTGTCTTGGCTCCTTTTGGAATTTCCTCTAAGTCCCAAACATCTTTGGAACTCATCGATTTCATCTCGTCTTCCATTGCCTTCATCCACATCGATGAATGAGAGCTTCTCATGGCTTCTTCATATGAGGTGGGATCTTTTCCTGTATGAACTACTTCTGTGTTATAAACTTTATAATTAGTAGAAATAGCTGACTTTTTGTGTCTTCTGGACCTTCTAAGAGCCTCAGTTTCTGGCACATTCTATGCCTCAACTTCTGGCACCTCTTCTAAAATTTGCTGATGTACCTCCCTTTCATGCTCAATAACGGGTTCAGTTGGCTCCTGACGGACAGGTTTCGGGTCTGCCCCCATAGTTTTCATGGGTGGAGTTGCAACTGGTAGTGAGTGAAATGGCTCCTGGATCATTGGATTAGGTGCATGCACCCTCTTCTCCTCAAGATCAATTTTCCGAGCTACCAAGCCCCCGCTCATCATTTCGTCCTCTAAGAAGACTGCATGTCTTGTTTCCACAAACTTTGTATATCTGTCTGGCAGTAGAAACGAAAACCCTTTGATCTGTCTGGATAGCCAATGAAGTGGCAACTCACTATTTTGGGATCTAACTTTGCAATGTTTGGATTAAACATTTTGGCCTTAGCAAGGCACCCCCACACCCTGAAGTGTTGTAGGGAGGGCACCCTTCCTGTCCATAGCTCGTACGCTGTTTTGGGCACCGACTTGCTTGGTACTCTATTGAGAATGTGAATGGCGGTTTTAAGCGCCTCCATCCATAATCCCAATGGCAAGTTAGAATAACTCATCATGCTACACACCATATCTATAAGTGTACGGTTGCGCCTTTCAGCTACTCCATTTTGCTGAGGCTCGCCCGGCATTGAATATTGGGCTACTATGCCGGTCTCCTGCAAGAACTTCGCAAAAGGTCCAGGGACTTGGCCATATGGAGTGTGCCGACCATAGTACTCTCCCCCACGGTCGGACCTTACTATCTTTATTCTTTTATCATGCTGATTTTCAACTTCAGCTTTGAATATTTTAAATTTATCCAATGCTTCCGGTCTTTCTTTGATTGGATAAATATAACCATAGCGAGAGTAATCATCTGTGAATGTTATGAACGAGTCATATCCATCCACACTTTTCACCAAAAATGGTCCACAAATGTTAGTGTGGATGATTTCTAGTGTGCTTGTGCTATGGATTGCACCTTTTTTTATTTGTTTTATATACTTTTCTTTAATGCAATCTACGCATTGTTCTAAAACTGAGAATTCTAAAGGAGGAAGAATTTCACTTTTGACTAATCTTTCTATTCTCCCCTTCGAAATATGGCCCAAGCGACAGTGCCATAATTTCGATGAGTCGAATGTTCTCTTTCTTTTCTTTTATTCTTTATTCAACGTGGAAACATGTTCTTTGACATTGGATATAGAATAAACTTTTTCACAAAGTGATAATAAATAAAGCTCATCGTGTAGTAAAGCATCACCCACATAAGCATTATTATTCCATATGGCACACTTTCCATGTCCAAAATAACATTCATAATTATCTTTGTCCAAGCATGAAACACTAATTAAGTTTCTATTACAGGAAGGAACATAAAGAACATCTCTAAGTAGAAGCTTGAATCCATCAGCTAACCCTAAGGTGATGTCGCCGACAGCTTCAACTTTCGCTTGAATTCCATTTTCTACTTCAATCCCTCTTTCTCTTCTTAGCGTAGTCTGGGTCGAATGGAATCCCTGTAAACAATTTGCAACATGAACAGTTGCTCCTGAGTCAATCCACCAAGTAGATTTCGAAAACTGTGTGTACAAGGATTCATTAACTAAGGAAACAATGTTGTTATCTTGCTTTGCCATTAGGGACTTCAAGCAATCAGGGCAGTCTTTCTTGTGATGCCCGGTCTTCTTGTAGTGAAGACAAGTGTCTTTGTCCATTGGGAAAGACTTCTGCTGATGCTGATGTTGGTAGGGAGCTTTTCCATGCTTTGAAGGAGAATTTTTGCTATTTTGATTGTAATTCCTTTTCTTTTGATCCTTCACATAGTTGAGTGAACCACCATGTGAGGCTTTGAGTTTGTCCTCTTCTTGGACACACATTACTATTGTCTTTTCAATGTCCCATGTTCCAGGTGACATATTGTAGTTTACAACAAAAGTTTTAAACTCCTTTGGCAGTGAAGCCATGACCAGGTGGACCAGGAGCTTTGGTTTGATCTCCAGATCCTCATCCATGGGCTTTAGCTTTGCTGCCATATTGCTCATCCTGAGGATGTGCTCTCTTATTCCATGACTACCACCTGTGTAGCGTTCTGTCACCAGTTGCTTTAACACCCGGGTAGCATATATCTTTGAAGAGCCAGTGAACTGGCTCTTTATCTTTGTAAGCAACTCCCCTGCGGAAGTGCACTCTGCAATGGAGCCCACAATGGTGCTCTCAATTGTATTATTTATAAATGCCATGCACTTTTTATTTGCATTGACCCACTTTTGGTTTTCTATGATGTATGCCATCTTGAAAGGAGCATAATCCCCCCTCTTTTTAGCCCACGCATCATCATCATCATCAGTGGCCTCTCTTACTGGCTTTGTGGATCTGACCGGTTGTGGTTCGTCCACAACCCAGTCCAGCTCAGCACAGACAAATGCCAATTCTACTTTCTTCCTCCACTCAGTTTAATTGTCACCTCTGAGTGTCGGAACATCTTTTAGGCAACTCATCAAGTGAAAGCCTCCTGAAATCACAATTTAAGTGACATCAGTATAACAATTATATGCATTAATCTAACGCTGGTCAAATTAAACATACAATTGTCTATGTAATTAAATCTATATTACCATTGGGCAAAATAGTAGAAATAAATGCACCTTTAAATTTCAATAATAAAACATGATTATGTTATTAACAACGTTGGTCATAAAAAATAACATAATCATATTCATTTTAATAATCACTTTAACATGCTCTTAAAAACTTAATACTATATAAACTTTTATTTTCTTTGTAAAAGAGAATTAATTATTTATGCAGCGGAAAATCATGAATAAAAAATCACGAACTTTTACTCTTTACAGACACTTTTCTTTGACCGAATAAAAACTCATGAACTTTTTAATTTTCTTTATAAAATTCATGAACATTTCTTTTTTTGAAAATTTTCTATTTTCATTTCCATAAACTTTTTCTGTTTACTTTTCTATTTTCTAAACAAACTTTCTTTGGATTAAGTTTGAATAGAAAATACTATGTCAAATTTGCCCAAAACTAGACAAATAACAAAAAAGAAAATGCGGTGGTGCCCAGCGCGCGCGGCTGCGCCCGCGAGGCAGCACCCGCCGGCTGGCCACGGCCCAGCGTGGGTGAGGGTCGCTGCGGCCTGGTCCGACTGACCAGAGGCTCGCCTTCTTTCGGCCCAAAAGCCCACTCGGGGGCTAGGGTTTCTTACTTGGGACATTTACATCTGTGCCCCTAACTCGAACCCACTACTCAGATTTGCCCCTAATTTTCAAGCATGCTCAAATTTGCCCCTTCGTCGTTAAGTCACTACTCAGAAATGCCCTTCCGTACAGTACTGTAGCACTTTTCGTCCAATACTGTAGCACTTTCCGCCCAATACTGTAGCACTTTCCGTCTGCTACAGTACACATGGGCCTTTGACGGTCAAAGGCCTTTGACTGGATGGAAGGGCATATCTGAGTAGTGACTTAACGGTAGAGGGGCAAATTTGAGCATGCTTTGAAATTAGGGGCAAATCTGAGTAGGTGGTTAGAGTTAGGGGCAGAAATGCAAATGGCCCTTCTTACTTTCTTTCGTGGTCGTCTGATGCGATCCGATGGCCACCCGCAGATCTCGCTGGATCAAAACAGCGCCCGGTCTCCCCGATCGAAACCCTAGTTCATCCCCCCTCCCCCCGCGTGCCTCTCTCTGACCCCACATCTCTCTCTCGCGCCGGCGGCGAGCTGCTCCGCCACGCCGCCCTGCCAACCAACGACGGTAGTAAACACCGGCGCCACTCTTTACCCTTCCCCTGCCTTTCCTTTTTACCAGAGAGAGAGGGACGCCTGCTACGCCCTCCTCTGCTCACCTTGCGCCTCCATCGATGTCGTTCTTTGTGGAGTAGCGACGGGGCACGGCTGCGCCGGTCGCCCACCGCTGCGCCGCGCGAGCGGACTCCCTTTTCCCTTTCTTCTCTTCTTCTCTGCCACCGCTTACAACAACACACACACACACAGAGAGAGAGAGAGAGAGAGAGAGAGGGAGAAAGATCCGGTGGGCTTCCGATGCAGCGCCGTGGCCATCCCCCTCGCCGGCTATGCGTCCCCCTTGCGGTGGGCGCGCCGCCGTCAAGCGGTTTGGCTGCGGTGTACTTTGCCCCTCGCGGGGTGGTTCTTCATCCCTGCACCTTGGCTTGCCGATGCGTGTGGGGATCGAGAGGAACAGGCGCGGCCTCACGGCGGCGCTCTTTGCCGGCAAGGCCCAAGGCCATACTCCGGTTTAGTTTTTTTTGTTTTCTTTACTCTACCCTGCTAGGGTTCTTTGGGGAGGGGAAAAAATTTTCTTTGATGTCTTTCTACCCAAAACCTGAGCCAAAACCTGGGCTGATACCATTGGTAGACCTTGAGATCGGTTAGGCCAGATCAATCGGTAGTCCTACCTTCTCCTTGTGCTGATGAGCTCGATCCAGAGGCCATCGTGATGCCGTTGCGCACGGTGATGGCGGAGAGTGGGCGAGGTGGTGGAGGTGCTTCCCGTCACTACTGCGGAAACCCTAGATCAAAAGGGATTGTTTTTTTGAGGGGTCAAAGACAGTAGGAAAGGATCCTACTGCCACATATATTATATCAGTATTTTGTCAAAGTATCAGTTTACATGATTACAAGAAGGGTTAGTACTAGTATGAGGGTGTGTTAGCGCCCCAAGAGGGGGAGACTAAGGTGTGGGGGGTTACAAGTAGGTTACAAGGAAGGCAGAAATGAACTCTACAAGGGGGGGCTTGACCCTATGGCATAATAGATCCAGGTCATTTTTTAGTCTAGCCCTCCAAGAGTTAAATGTGGGGGGGATGCCTTTGAAGACAATACCATTGCGTTCTTTCCAGATGCTCCAGGCTGACAACATGAAGATTTCCATGAACAATGGTGATGTCCAGCGTTGTCTCCCATCTCGGATAAGCTGCAATCTGTTTCCACTGTCAGGCCAAGAAATATCAATTGCATTCCAGCATGTTTGGCTAAATGGACAACTGAAGAAAAGGTGCTCCACGGTCTCTTCCACGTTGCAACTACAAATAGCACAGTTGACATTGTTTCCAATGTTGTAGTGCCTTCTTTTCAGCATGTTTCTCGTGTTAACTCTATCTGCTAGGAGTAGCCAGGCAAATACTTTGATTTTGGTCGTGCATTTAGAGTCCCAAATCCAGGCAAAGGCAGGATCGGTGGAAACATTCCTGGTATCTGGCCGATGTGTATTTGCCTCCCCAGGAGTAGTTCACTCGTCAGGTTTGTCCCCATCTAGGGTTGTGTCTGCGGTTCAGGCTTGAAGTTGTTGGAGTTCTTGCCGGGCCAGTTGTGTCAGAGGAAGGTGAAAGCCAGTGTGGATATTGGTTATCGCCAGAAAGTCAGCAACAGAAGCATCCTCAAGTTTGGTGAATGAGAAAGCCCGGGGGAAAGCTTCGTCATTCAGCTGGTTGCTCCAAAGATCTTTCCAGAACAGCGCAGTGTCGCCTGTGCCAATTTGTACCGTAGTGATCCCTCGATAAATGTCACTTAAATTCATGACATCTTTCCACCAGAAAGAACCGCAAGCATCCGTGGCATGGGGCACTTTGTTGTTGTAGTATGTATTCCATATCAGATGGACCCAAGGGATGTCATGCTTGTTGTAGAAGCTGTGGAGAAACTTGAGGAGGAGAGCTGTGTTTTGGATTTTGATATCAAGAATCCCTAGGCCTCCACGATTCTTGGGGCGGCAGACCAGGTCCCATGCAGCAAGTGAGGTTGAATTTTCCCCTTGGTCCGAAAGGGATTGTCGGTGGGGTGTGCGGCTTGCGACAAACCTCGTGTTGCGAGCCGCTGGCCCCCACCTCAATATATGGTGCAGTGTGACAGGGGCCCGCCAGTCATAGTGGGATGGCCCTCCTGATCAGGGCGCGGATCTAAGGGCCCGGTGGGCCGTTGGGCCCACACGGAGGAGATCAACCTAGCACTCGCATCTCCTCGGCGACATCATGGGTCTTGTCAAGGTCGCAGCGCATGAGCCGATCGGATGCCGCAAGCAGTCGCTCGGCGGAGGGGAATGTGGTGGTGCGCGGCGGCGTACGCCACCATATCTGCCACCCGGCAGAGCTGTCCGACGTCCACGAACCGGGAGTCGATCGCCGCCGCCCGGGCCAAGAGGGCCGCGCGGGCCACAGATGCCATGGAGACACTTCTTGGTCTCCTAGGATCCGCCGATTCGCTTCCCCTCTCTCCTCCCTTTCTCGCCCCGCCTTGCTCCCGTAACCCTGGCGCCGCTAGGCAGGCGCGCGGCGCGCGCGCTCCGACGGCGCCGGGTGACGAGCGAGCTCCGGCCTTGAAGTCATTAGCGCCTGCTCAATGCGTCGCGGGGGTGGGGGTGGGGGTGGGGTCGGGGGACGAGGACGAAGATGGAGATGGAGAGACATGAAGGGGAGGGGGGGGGGTTCTAAGAGAACAGAAGGCGGGCGCGGCACGGGGGCGGAGGAGGAGGAGGAGGAAGACGATGGTGGGGAAAGAAGGCGAGAAGAGAGCCAGAGGGGAGAGGTGGGCCGCTCCAGCTTGGCAGTCAACCTTGTTTTTGTGGAAAAATTGGTCGAGTCAACATGTTTTATTGTTTTTTTCCTGTTTCCTCTTTCCTACTCACTACACAACTCTTTTTAGCAACTGTGAACCAATCTGTGATTGGATGGTTAGACGGACTGTGGTATTACCAGCCCATCAGGGTTCAAGTCCTGGTGCTCGTATTTATTTCTGGATTATTTCAGAATTTTCGGCGATGCACATTCAATGGGAGGAAACGTTCCCGTCGATGACGAGGTGCCTATGATGACTCCGTAAATTTTAAAATGATATGTCGCTTCAGTCTTTCAGATGTCCCTCTTCGTAGTGTTTTTTCTTTCTTTCTTTAAGTTGGAGTCTTTGTAGTGCCCAGTAGCCTTTTTTGGGGCATCTTGGGACATGTAATCAGCCTCTTGTTGTAAGCACATCACTCAGAGGGAATTCTAGCATGAAGCACCAATTAAGAGGAAACCTTGCACTTGGGCTCGACGTTTGCAAGCCAAAAAAATTATGATTCTAACTTCAGGTGGGATCCATGGAACTAAGTAGCATATGCCGAAATCAAAGAGTAGACTGCGTTCATTGTCCAGTTTCAAGAGACGAGGTCATGTTGGTGTGGTCAAGGAGAAACAGAGGGATCCAACTCCACACGCCAACAAACACGTCTGCTTCGGTATACCCCCTCTAAATACATCAAAGGCTGAGATTAGCCCATACCCCTTCGTTAGGAGGGGCACGATGGTCTTATTTAAAAATCACGCCCCCCGTCCATGTCGATACCCCCGCGCGCGTATACGGGGCTGGCGGAGGACGGGCCCACCATGCCGGGCCTGCGTGACGCGATGAGTCACCCCCGATTTGTCCCGTCACGGTCAGGGCTGACCGCGGCGTGGTGTGTGGACCGGCGGTTCCTGCCTGCGAGACACCACTTGCCAACTCCCGAGGCCTCATCAATGGCGGCGGGTCTCACTGGCTCCCGAGGAGTTTTTATGGCGTTTAACGTCGCCGCCCACAGGCATGCCCCCTCCCCTCCCTGCTCGCTCGGCTATAAAAGTCGTCGCATCGCCGCGTTGCCGCCACACAGCGACCGCCCATCCCAATCCAACCCCCTCCCCCTCCTCGTTTTGTTCTTCCTGACGATGATGTGGTGTGGCGGCGGTGGAAGTAAGCGCGGCGCGGCGCAGCGCAGGCGGGGTCCTGGTTGTCGTCCTTGGCGGTGGATCAGGCTAAGGACCTGGGGCGCTATGGTGTCCTCGTCTCCCTGCCGCCTGCTTGCCGTCGGGGTTGCACATCTACGGCGCCGACTACGCCGTCGAGGGACCTGTTGTCCCCCACACCCAGCAGCGAGCAGGCAGTGGCAGACGGTTCAACACCCGCGGCCGTCGCGATTTTTGGGAGGGACGCGACTTCGAGGAGGTCATCGCCGAGGCGCCGCGTCGCCACCTCACTGCGCGCCGCGGGGCCGACGACCTCGACGACAGCCCGAGGCTGAGCGAGATACTGCGCCTCTCCTCGGCGGCCGCGGGCAGCGATGATGGCGACCACGCGGGGCCCAGCGATGTGGACGACGAGTAGTTAGTTTTTTTATGTTTTATTTCAAATTTCATTCGAACATGTGTATAAATCCTAAAATATGAATGAAATTTGAATCGTTTGCGTGGAATAAATTTCATTTGAAAAAACCGTCTCGAAACGCCCGAAACCGCCGTGTATGATAAAAAAAACGTTCGGACCGCCCTGTATTCTCATAAACCTGCCCGAACTGCCGTGTGCACTCAAAAAGCCGCCCGCACCGCCATGCGGCCCAAAAAAATACACGAATAAAAAGTTTAGAATGGGGCGGCGACCGGGGCCGGCAACCTAGTCCAGACGTTCTGTGGGGCGGCGCGCTGGGACGGGAGATGGGTCGGCCCAGCCACACGGGTGGCCACGCCCTGTTTTTTTTTCTTTCTCTCAAAAAATTGTTTTCCCCTGTTTATTGTTCTTGTTTTTTCTTTAATAGACTTAGTCAAACTTAAACAAAATTAATTTAATACAAACCTTAAATTTCAATTAGTTTGGAACGGAGGGATCTCATTGCCAAAACAGGGTGGACAGTTTAATACTCCTACGGCGACGTACTAAGGGAGTTTACAATTCCCAAGTCTCCCGGTTCAAGAAAATAAATAAACCCCAAATCTCCGCTCCTTGACGTTGGGGGCAAGCAGAATTTCATATAGATAGATCCCCCTAAAAACAAGAGGAAATCTCATATAGATAGACCAGGGGCGGCACGTACATAGCTATAGACTGCTGGCTTAATTCGCCCGGCCGCTTAATTTCTCGATCAATCGATCGTCCACGTTGCGCGTTAGTTCTCGGAACCCATCAGATCTGCGAAGCGGAAGAGACTTGCCTGCTCCCTGGTGTGTGCCCATCCGTGCTCCCGCGTACGTGGCTTGTTTTGATTGGAACAAAATAAGGCCAAGCTTCACCATGCCGCCGGCGTGCCCCTGGTCATCAGGCAGGAGGTATCCACAGCCTCAGATCGAAGAAGACCTCCTGCTGCAAAGGATGGAGCAAGGTGAATGCGGCGGAACTGATGATTATTCTTCCGCCGTCCGTCGGTTCATGGCCGTCTGGACGATCTTCTTCAGGGTACATTATGCCTAGTACACATATAGTAGTACTATTCTGTTATCAGTTTCCTCTGAACGAATTGCCATTGTAGTTTCTTCGATACGTTCGTCGATATATTTACTCACAGCCAGGCGATCTCTCTCTGCAGTGTTTTACTACGTTGGCAAGCATGGCGTTGGTGGTTTACCTCTTTGTGGCAAGGAACAAGTATCATGATCCTGAATTGCAGAATTCTGGGCACATGGCGTTCCTTGTGTTCATAGCTATTTGCATGATTCCTATAGGGTATCTGTGTACTCCAGATGTCTAAACCAAACTAGATTCTACAATTTTCTTTGTGCAGTCTAGTTCAATCCTTTTTTGTTATAGTTTCAATTCATGTGCAAGTCGGAAACATGAATCTGAATTTTCTAGGCAACAACTCATCAATTCATGTGCGAGTAAGAAATTTGAACTTTTTGAGACGGTTATTAGTCCTTAAATTTAGGATCAGTTTCTCTTTTGTAAGCATTTATATGTTATCTGTAAACAACTTACATGAATTTTGTTTCATGCCGTAAGCGCAGCCCGAACACAAACATTTGCTTGCATGTAGTGTTATTTACACTGTGTCTTCTCTGTGTACACAGATACTCCACGTGTTGCCAGTTTGCTACGAGCATTGATTGTGTTGGAGTTGTGTCGTGTATTATTTACAATGTATTTGGGTTTAAATCGCACACACACAATGTAAAATATGCCACGTAATAGCACATGCATAGCCAACGGCATGTGTCAATGTCCATGTGGCCGGTGTGTGATATTGTAGCGGTATCAATGGAGAGGAGCACCTATAGTAATGCTCCAGGAATGTTACCGAGTTCGATGAACCTTGTTAACAAATCTTGGTGTCTGAGTTTCGTATGATTGCTTGGTCATCGATAGATTGGCTATGCTTTTCGAATTTTCATAACAAGTGATATTATAAGGTAAGTTGTTTGGGTTATCTCGGGAAGTCACCAAATTTCCCGTGGGCACGTCCGAACACGTATATATAGAACAGACAAGGCTCGGTCATCCGGCTGTGGTCATAAAAAATCCGGAAAGTGGCAATGGGCCAGGTAAACATAGAGGAAAAAGAGATGAATGAGACACAAGGACTATGGGGGAGATGTGGTCCAACTAACTTTGGGCTAGGCCGAAGTTCGAACTTCTCCAAACCTCCCCTAGTTTTTTTTAGAGAAAAATCATACACCCGACTTCATAGATAAAGCCACTAGATAGAGTACGAACACACAAGCAAGCAACAAATGAAACAGAAAACCAGAGTAGCAAGGCCAACAACCTTGCCACGCAGGCCATCAAAGTTGAGGGCACGCAGGCCAGAGATTAGGCAATAGACTAACAAGCGCGTAGGCCAACAACCTATTACCAAAAAGAGAAGCGCTACTATGAATGAGCTCGACCATCAGGATTTTGCAGAGACAGGGAGACGACAGAAGCGTGAACTTTAGCAATCAGCACCTCCAAAGCATCCCGATCGGCAACCTTAGTCAATGATCTCCACTGCGGCAAGAACATACACATTTTAAAGAGACAGACGACAGGATTGTTAAGGAACACATGTTCAATGGTAAATTTATTCCTGGTTGTCCACAAAGCCCAACAAAGAGCAGCAAACCCCAACCAGAATAAGTGCTTGTTTAGACCCCGGAGCCGAGAGGTAAGAAAGCGGAGCTCCGCAAAAGAATTGGGCTCCCAGGACACCCCCTTCGAGGACCTAATGCAACACAGCCAAACAAAATATGATTGGTATCCAAGATTAGAACATAGAACGCAACAATGCGAACCAGACCCATTCTGTTTTTGAATTTGATCAGCCGTAGTAAGATGTCCCCAAATGGCCTGCCGTATGAAAATCTTAATCTTGGGGGGGGGGGGGCTTTGGCTTGCCACATAGGCTTGAATTTAGAAGTAGGCGCGCCTGAAATAAGCCTGGAATACATTGATTGAATAGAAAATCTACCAGAAGTAGAGTGGGGCCAAACTATAGAGTCTTCCTCCTTCGAGAGCATAGGGAGGAAAGCAACAAGTTGTTGCCAATCATCCAACTCTACAGGAGAGAGGGATCGTTTGAAAGAGAGGTCCCAATTATTATTAGAGAGCTCAGA
Organism: Triticum aestivum; assembly: GCF_018294505.1. NCBI lineage: Eukaryota > Viridiplantae > Streptophyta > Magnoliopsida > Poales > Poaceae > Triticum > Triticum aestivum. The sequence continues at coordinate 683,681,566 of NC_057801.1, read as the reverse complement.
GATTGAGATCTCCGAGGCAAAGCAATAAGAAATAAAACAGGAAAGGCAACAACTAAAGAAGAATCACCACACCACCAATCAAGCCAGAACCGCGTAGAGCATCCATTACCCACCACAAAATTGATGTGCTCCCTAAACACATCCCGAACTTTCACCAGATCTTTCCAAAACTGAGAGCCACCCGAAGCAGAATCAAAAAGAGGGCTCCCATGCGGAAACTATTTACCTTTCAGAAGCAAGAACCAAAGAGTAGCAGACCCAAAGGTCGTAATCTTCCACCATCACTTGATAATAAGGCACTCGTTCATCACCGAAGTGTTAAGAATGTCCAACCCTCCAAGAATTTTAGGCCTACACATGATCTTCCATTTCACCATCCTATATTTACGACTATTATCCGCGACATTCCAGTAAAAAGTACCCCTATGCTTATCAAACCATCATGTGTCCCTTCAGATAGATGATAAAAACCCATGGTAAACATAGGAAGAGAGGACAAACACGCATTAATGAGACACATCTTTCCTGCGTTGGTCTTATATATACCACACCACAACATCACTTGATTCCCAACCTTGGTCACCAAGGGAGCGAACTCCTTGGCACATAGCCGGAACGGCGGAATGGGAAGACCCAGATATCTAAAGAGAAAGGATCCCAAACTATAGTTGAGAAGTTGAAAAACCCTAACTGCCTCCTCGGAGGCACCAGTAATGGTAACTGTCGGTGTCAAAACCGGCGGATCTCGGGTAGGGGGTCCCGATCTGTGCGTCAAGGCTGATGGTAACAGGAAGCAAGGGACACAGATGTTTACCCAGGTTCGGGCCCTCTCGATGGAGGTAAAACCCTACTTCCTGCTTGATTAATATTGATGATATGGGTAGTACAAGAGTAGATCTACCACGAGATCGTAGAGGCTAAACCCTAAGAGCTAGCCTATGATGGTATGATTGTAATTGTGATCGGCCTTCTAAGGACCAACCTCTTCGGTTTATATAGACACCGGAGAGGGCTAGGGTTTACATGGAGTCAGTTACAAGGAAGGAAATATAATATCCGGATCGCCAAGCTTGCCTTCCACGTAAAGGAGAGTCCCATCCGGACACAGGCCGAAGTCTTGAGTCTTGTATCTTCACGCTTCAATAGTCCGGATGTTGTACATAGTCCGGCATCCCGGATACCCCCTAATCTAGGACTCCCTCAGTAGCCCCTGAACCAGGCTTCAATGACGATGAGTCCGGCGCGCAGTATTATCTTCGGCATTGCAAGGCCGGTTCCTTCTCCGTATACTCCAATGTACCTGTTACAACGAATAGTGTCCGGCCTCCTGAGAAGGCACCAGAAAACTGGCCTTCAGAGTGGTTCTATATAGATGACGTTCCCCTTCCGGATCCAGTCCGGAGAGGTCTCCCCAAGTTCAGCAATGCCCCGCCGAGGGCATGCCTGAGCTGGCGCCCCCGGGGCCCTCAAGAAGAGGACACAAGGGAAATATACCTCCTGATGAACAGGATAAAGTTACTGGCCAAATCCGGACTGACGATAGTCGAGGTCATGGCGATATGCATAAGGCAGGGAGTGCAACTGCTCCAATATCGGGGGAAGCCCATGTGGCATTTCAACGGGGAAGACGACGCCACCCGCTGCGGCCGTAAGGGTCCGGACTCCGCTGCCGCTTTGGCAAGGATACTGTCCTATTTGTACAAAGGGGAAGAGGAGGAATTCCTTCGCATAAAAATGCGGGACGGATTCTCCATGTACAACCCCCCAGAGTGGGTAAGTTGCCATTCTTTTCCCTGCTTTACTTACCCTAGCATTCTTCTGCTAAGATTACTTGCATCCGTGCTACTGAGGAGGAACTGATGAGGGCCGTAGAAGGAATCTTCAGCCCCTCCCCGCAACCAGAGGACCCTGGAAGGGCCCTAGATCCGGGACTCAAAGTAGATCCGGATATCACTGTGGAGCTTATCAATGGGGTATTCTATCAAGCGAGCTGGGATGGCGCCCTAGTGGCCATTACGGCCAACTATCCTGGACCGCTCCCCGCGTCATGGGTAAGCCGAATTAAAAACCCTATCCTTCGAAGAGGACTCCCCCCAGGTACCATAATTTACCCTTGAGGCATTGTTCTATTTACAGAAACGACGGCCGGAGCAAGGGGCCGAGCCCCTAGGGACTCGTCAACCACGGGCGTCCGGATCGGGCAGGCTCAAGAGGAAGGAGGTGAGGGTTGACACACCGCTACAGAGTAAAGTAATAACCTGTCCTGTAATTATAGAATTTGAGATATGACAGCGCCCTTTGTGTCTAGCAGGAAGAGGAATAACCGGACTAAATCCGGAGACCCCACCAATCACGCCTCAACCAACCGGGTTCCAGAACCGGCTTCGGGGGCAGAGGCGGACACGGGGCCAGCACCGCAAAGCTCCCCGATGGAGGATGCAGATATGTGTTCGGCCACGAACTCCGAAGTGGAGAGCGCCATGAATCATCGGCGCCGGAGGGCCGTGCTCCGGAACAACATCTTTTCTGAAGAGGCTTTTAGTGCCTTCAATTCGGCGGACACATACGTCCGAGCTGCTCGAGGCGGGTTGGCCCAGGCGACGAACCAGTACACCAAAGATATATGGGTAAGAATTTTTGACAAGTATATATAGCAGTAGCCCCTGAGACTTGAAATAGTTGGGACAACTGTTTTAAGGATCAATTTATGTATAGGTCCTCGTGGACAAGAATGAACAACTGGCTCGGGAGCTGGAGGCATGTAAGGCCCAGCTGACTGATGCGGTAGCCAAGTTAGAGGGATCCCGAAAGGCCCCCTTTGGTAATATTTGTCTCCATTATACATAGATGTACCAGTTAGAAAATGGTTGGTGCGGTTAGTCTAACAGAAAATTCTGCGGACAATCCCGGGGTGAGTCCGGAAGGCGTAATGCGTGACGACTCGCATCTCCAACGGCAGCTAAAGGCTGACGAGCGCATCCTTACGCAGGTGACGTAAGAGAAGAACAAGCTACAAGATGCCAATATTCGTCTGGACGTGGAATTAAAGGACGTCCGCGCCCAACTGGCGGACTCCGTGAAGGAGAACAAAAGGCTTCGACGTGGCATTTATGGTAAGAGCTCAAGCGAACTGTGTGATAGTTCGGCGAGGAAGTTTTTTGAATTTTTTTTGCTTGCAGGAATGTTAACGGGTCGCCCTAAAGAGGAGATGCCCTCATCTGCAGGTGATTTGCTGCAAGAACTTTCGTAGATGCATGAGCGTGCTCGGCAGGTGATGCACGGTGTTGCTCAGGTCTTATGGCCATCAAGCCTCCCGCCGAATGGCATGGGGGAGTTTGCGGACCTGCTTCAAGGAGCCCGGCGGCGCTTTCGTCTGTGGAAGATATCAGCATGCCAACAAGGAGCAAGAGAAGCCTGGGCAATGGTGAAGACGCGCTACACCAAGATGGACCGAACCATATGGCCGAAGTAGGACCGATGGGGCCCGATGGGCAAGAAATTCCCGTGAGTCTGGTATATGACCAGGTAGCGTTAGCCGCTAAGTATTCTCGACAGGATTGTAGGGTAGATAGCCTGTTAGATGATATAGAGGAGTAATATAGTCAGTCTCAGTGACTGTGTAATTTAATTGGCATAAGTAGCCCCTAGCTGGATTGAAATCATTTGTCATGGTGGACCTTTGCGCTTTAGCCCCCGGATCCTATAGTCCGGGGTGTGTCCGAATACCCGCTCGGTTATACAAAAACCGGGGTATGCGTGGAGACCAGGCGTAGGGGTCATAAGTGCTTGAACAGACAAGTACCCAACTAGTTATGTTATATTGCATGGATAGCAAGAAACATCTTCCAGGGAGAATAGTTCCGTTAGGGGTTCCTTTCCCTGGGTATGCATGTGTCGATGCACATGTTCGAACTGCGAGCGATGGCGCAGGATACAAAGCTTCTGGGGTTTTTGTTGTAACCAACGAATACATCCTTTGTTCACCGATCGAATATTCTCTTAAGGAAACTAGCTTTCGGCTTCACCCAGTCTGAGGTATACATCCGGCTTAACCGGCAGTAACAATCGCAGAGGTGCTCCCCTTATGCCCTAGCCGAATTAACGGGAACGTAGGGCATAAACACAAGAGCCAGGCAACCCAGCTTGGCCACATCTTAAGTCATATCGATGCATATAATGGTGAAGAAAAGGCACATATGGAAAAGGAACGCATATGCGATGGGCAAAAATCCATTTAAAGTAATTATGTCTAGCTTCCGAATAGGAAGCCCCCAGGTACAGCTTACACACATAGTACGGACGGAATGGTCCGGGAGTCCACACTGTATTAAATACTTTGTGTGAAGAGAAAAAGGGTCGAGAAAGGAGAGAAAAGGGGGAGCATAATTAAAAAAGGAGGGGTAAGGAGACGAACACTGAGTTCAGCGTTAGGCGTAGAATCTCCGGAGTCTGGCCGCGTTCCATGGGTTTGGCTCGAGTCTGTTATCGGATGCATTACATAGACGGTATGCTCCTCCGGTGAGAACTTTGTCAATGACGAAGGGACCTTCCCACTTGGGTTTGAGTTTGTCCTTCTTCTTCTCCGGTAGGCGTAGAACGAGCTCGCCAATATTGTAAGTTTTGGCCCGCACTTCTCTGCTTTGATATCATCGAGCCTGCTGCTGATAGAATGCAGAACGGGCTTTTGCGACATCGCGCTCCTCCTCCAGGGCATCCAAGTTATCCTGCCGATCTAACCCGGCTTCCTTCTCTTCGTACATGCGTACGTGTGGCGAATCATGTATTATGTCGCAGGGTAGTATTGCTTCCGCACCGTACACCATAAAGAATGGTGTATATCCAGTGGTTCGATTGGGTGTGGTCCGCAGCCCCCAGAGTACGGAGTCGAGCTCCTCTACCCAGTGCGTATCCGATTCTATTAAAGATCGCACTAGTCTGGGTTTTATGCCGCTCATGATGAGACCATTTGCCCGTTCGACCTGGCCGTTTGTTTGGGGGTGGTAGACGGAAGCGTAGTCGAGCTTAATTCCCATTTTGCCACACCAAGTTTTCACTTCATCGGCTATGAAATTTGAGCCATTATCAGTGATGATGCTATGGGGGACACCGTACCGGTGTACGACCCTGGATATGAAGTCTATTACTGGTCCGGATTCAACCGTTTTAGTTGGTTTGGCTTCGATCCATTTGGTGAATTTGTCCACCATGACCAATAAGTATTTTTTCTTATGGCTTCCCCCTTTAAGAGGTTCGACCATATCCAGCCCACAGACCGCGAAGGGCCAAGTTATGGGGATTGTTTGGAGAGCGGTAGGGGACATATGACTCTGATTGGCGAAGAGCTGGCAGCCGACGCAATGTTGGACAAGGTCCTGTGCGTCTGCTTGGGCCGTCGGCCAATAGAAGCCTGTACGAAAGGCTTTGCTGACTAGCGCTCGAGCTGTGGCGTGGTGTCTGCCCACTCCAGCATGGATTTCAGCTAGGAGTTGCCGCCCTTCCTCTTCGGAGATGCACCTTTGGAGCACTCCGGTCGCGCTTTTCTTGTAGAGTTCCCCTTCGTGGACTTTGTAAGCTTTAGGACGCCGGGCTATGCAGCGTGCTTCATTTTGGTCTTCGGGGACCTCTTGTCTATTTAGGTAGGCCAAGAAAGGCTCGGTCCATGGGGCAATTACGGCCATGATTTTGTGGGCCGAAGATGTTATTTTGGTGGCAGAGCCTCCGATTGTGTTTGATGGTTCGGAGTCTGGGGGTGTATTCGGATCTGTGCTGGTATTGCCGGACTCCCCTTCCCATGTTACGGATGGCTTGAACATCCTTTCCAGGAATATATTAGGTAGGACAGGGTCGCGTTTGGCGCCGATGCGGGCGAGGATGTCCGCCGCTTGATTGTTTTCTCGAGCCACATGGTGGAATTCGAGCCCCTCGAACCGAGCTGACATTTTGAGGACGACATTACAATAGGCCGCCATTTTCGGATCCTTGGCATCAAAGTCTCCATTTATTTGTGATATTGCGAGGTTTGAATCCCCGTGCACTTCCAGACGTTGGATGCCCATAGAGACTGCCATCCGAAGACCATGCAACAGAGCCTCATATCCGGCTGCATTGTTGGAGTCTGTGCATAATATTTGTAGGACGTACTGGACCGTGTCCCCGGTGGGAGATGTCAGGACTACCCCTGCTCCCAGTCCGGCCAGCATTTTGGAGCCGTCGAAGTGCATGATCCAGTTGGAGTACGCGCCGTACTCTTTAGGGAGTTCAGCTTCTGTCCATTCGGCGACAAAGTCAGCCAGTACTTGTGACTTAATGGCTCGCCGTGGTCTGTATATTATGTCGAGCGGAAGGAGCTCGATAGCCCATTTAGCAATCCGACCCGTAGCGTCGCGGTTATTAATTATGTCATTGAGTGGTACTTTGGAGGCGACGGTAATCGAACACTCTTGAAAGTAGTGTCTTAGCTTCCGGGATGCCATGAAGACCGCATATGCTATTTTTTGATAGTGTGGGTATCGGGATTTGCATGGGGTGAGGACCGTGGATACGTAATAAACCGGCTTTTGAAGAGGGAATTTGCATCCGTCCACCTCTCGTTTGACGACGAGCACTGCGCTTACCACTTGATGTGTTGCAGCTATGTATAGTAGCATAGGTTCGCTGATGTTTGGCGCTGTTAGGACAGGATTACTAGCCAATAAGGTCTTTATCTCATCGAGTCCAGCCGGGGCTGCATCCGTCCATCAAAGTGTTCGGTGCACCGAAGGAGGCGGTAAAGAGGCAATGCTTTTTCTCCTAGCTTGGATATAAAGCATCTCAAAGCGGCCACACATCCAGCTAGCTTCTGTATGTGCTTGAGGTCTATTGGTATAGCCAACTGCGACAAAGCTCGGATTTTTGCTGGATTCGCTTCGATTCCTCTATTGGAAACAATGAAGCCCAGCAGCTTCCCCGAGGGGACACCGAAAACGCATTTTTCTGGATTCAACTTGATGTCATATGTCCGGAGGTTATCAAATATAAGCCTCAAGTCATTTATTAGGGTTTCGACGTGTCTAGTTTTTATGACCATGTCATCCACATATGCTTCCACTATTTTGCCGATTTGTTTCTCCAAGCATGTTTGAATCATGCGTTGATAGGTTGCGCCGGCATTCTTGAGCCCGAAGGGCATAATGTTGAAGCAAAAAGGGCCATATGGCGTTATAAAAGCTGTTGGAGCTTGGTCAGACTCTGCCATCTTTATTTGATGGTATCCAGAGTATGCGTCGAGAAAACACAGTGAGTCGTGTCCAGCTGTGGCATCGATGATTTGATTGATGCGAGGGAGGGGAAAGGGATCCTTGGGGCAAGCCTTGTTGAGGTCTTTGAAGTCGACGCATAGGCGCCAGGATTTGTCCTTTTTTGGTACCATTACCAAATTTGCGAGCCAATCCGGATGTTTAATATCTCTAATGAATCCGTCCTCGAGTAGCTTGGCTAGCTCTTCCCCCATGGCTTGTCGTTTGGGTTCTAAAAACCGCCTTAGAGTCTGTTTGACCGGTTTGTATCCCTTTAGTATATTGAGGCTGTGTTCAGCCAACCGGGGCGGGATGCCTGGTATGTCTGAAGGGTGCCTAGCAAAAATGTCCCAATTCTCGCGTAAGAAATCTCGCATTGCGGCGTCCATCATGGGGCTCAACTGTGTCCCGATGGATGCTGTCTTCGTGGGGTCCGTTGGGTGGACTTCGAATTTGACTATCTTGTCTGCAGGTTTAAATGAGGTGGACTTGGGTCGCTTGTCGAGTATCACGTCGTCCCTGTCCATGGTGGCCCGTAGTGTTGTTAACTCTTCGGCTGCTAGGGCTTCAGATAATGCTTCCAGGGCTAGTGCTACGGTTTTGATTTCGGCGCGAAGTGCGATGTCTGGATCACTGGCTAGAGTGATAATTCCGTTGGGTCCGGGCATTTTAAGCTTCATGTACCCGTAATGAGGTACTGCTTGAAAGCTTGTAAATGCGTCCCGCCCTAGAAGGGCGTGGTATCCGCTGCTAAAGGGAGCCACTTGGAATTCTTTGGACCTGTAATTCTCCGGGGTGCCGAATACCACATCGAGTGTGATTTTTCCCGCACACCGCGCTTCCCGAGTAGGGATGGTTCCCCTGAAGGTGGTGCCGCTTTGCTCGATGCGGCCTTTGTCAATTTCCATCTTGTCGAGCGTTTCCTTATAGATCAGGTTTAATCCGCTTCCGCCGTCCATGAGTACTTTGGTGAGCCGAAAGTCGTCCACGATTGGGCTAAGGACCAGAGCGGACGGTGCCCGGACAGTCTGGAATCGAGGTTCATCACTGGCATTGAAAGTTATAGCAGTGTCGCTCCAGGGGTTTATCTTCGCCACATGGCAAATTTCCGTGGAGCTTCGACGAGCCCGCTTGCGCCTGTTGTTCGAGGCAAAAGTCTCGAAGACTGTTAGTACCGTATTGTGTCCGCTGGCAGGATGCTGTTCCGCTTTATGGCCTACAAGAAGATCCTCGCCACTTTTTGCCACCTACCGGAGTATCCAACATGCCCTAAGGCTATGAGTCGGTATTGTATCCGGAGTACTGTGGAGCTTGGATGGCCCGTCGAGCCATTCTTCCAATACAGATCCCCGCCCTGGGGTGGGCTTTGGTTTCTTAGGGATTGGATCGGACGACTTACGAGAGTTTGCCCGTTTAGTTCAGACAAAGGTCTTGGTGAGAGCAGTACTTTCCCAAAATTCTGTTTGGGTTTTCCAAGCGCTCTCCATCACACAATACTTCCGTACCATGATTGCCAAGTCCGCTAAGTGTACTATGTCGCGGCGGTTTATAGCATTGAGGAGTCCTTCATCCATGCAGTTTTTGCAAAAGAGTGAGACCATGTTCTCCTCGCGGCAGTCCTTGACCTTGTTAAGCGCAAGGAGGAATCTGGCCCAGTAGTGATGTACGGTTTCCTTGGGATCTTGCCTGATGCGGGAGAGACAGTTTAAGTCCAGGTAGGTGTTGTTAGTAGAATCTAGATTTTGATCCAATCTAACGCCCAAGGGCGAGGATGGTTCCGAGCTTAACAGCTCAGAATCCGGAGTGCTGCCCAATTTCTTCGGCCTAATGCCCGATTCTAAGTCCGGGACCTGGGTCGTGTTTTCCTTTGAGCAAGTTTTCGGCTCAAGGGGTTCGGTGATCCGAACATAATTCATCCTCAAAGTTGAGGGACAATCCGCGTATGGTTCCTCCACTATCGCTATCTCATGGGTGGCCGGCTGGGACCTGATGTCCCTTTGGTTGTGTTTAAGCCCAATCCGGTCATAGTTCGTAGCGACTCCCAGAGCGGCGATGCGATCCAAGAGTTCATTAAGGGACGAGAGATCCATTGGATCCATCTGTTCGGCAAGTTCCGAACTGAGGCGAAGGTTATGATTGATGACCCGAGAGGCCATCGTCAGCGCTGCTGCTGACGGGGCATCCATGATAAAGCCGCCGAGACGGAGCGTCTGGCCTACAGCCAGAGCTCCCTCCGAGGTAATGTCGTCCTTGATGACGAGACGAGCCATCGAGCCTTGCGGCGACGACATAGAGGAACTCTCAATGAAAGCACCAATGTCGGTGTCAAAACCGGCGGATCTCGGGTAGGGGGTCCCGATCTGTGCGTCAAGGCTGATGGAAACAGGAAGCAAGGGACACGGATGTTTACCCAGGTTCGGGCCCTCTCGATGGAGGTAAAACCCTACTTCCTGCTTGATTAATATTGATGATATGGGTAGTACAAGATAGATCTACCATGAGATCGTAGAGGCTAAACCCTAAGAGCTAGCCTATGATGGTATGATTGTAATTGTGATCGGCCTTCTACGGACCAACCTCTCTGGTTTATATAGACACCGGAGAGGGCTAGGGTTTACATGGAGTCGGTTCCAAGGAAGGAAATATAATATGCGGATCGCCAAGCTTGCCTTCCACGCAAAGGAGAGTCCCATCCAGACACAGGCCGAAGTATTGAGTCTTGTATCTTCACGCTTTAATAGTCCGGATGTTGTACACAGTCCGGCAGTCCGGATACCCCTAATCCAGGACTCCCTCAGTAACCTTGCTCTAGGAAAAATTGTTTTTCAGCCCCGAGAGAACCTCAAAGCATAGGAACAATATTTTTAGGTGGGCAATACAAGAGTCATTCATGTCCACCATAATGATTGTGTCATCCGCATACTGCAAATGTGACACCCCCTCCAGAATTAAATGCGAGGCAATATGAGAAATATATCCTGCAGCGGCCGCTTTAGATAAAATGCAGGAGAGAGAGCATCAACAACAAAATCAAAAAGGAATGGAGATATAGGAGCCCCTTGCCGTAGGCCCCTACCACTGGCAAAGTAATTGTTGGCCTTCCTATTAATAGACACATCCACATGGCCACCGGAAACAAGCTTCATGATACGGTGGACGTAAGCACTATCAAAACCTTTGGCAAGCAAAACTTGACAAAAGAACTCCCAACTAACTGAATCATACACCTTTTCAAAATCAAGTTCAAGAATGATGGCTTTGATAACCCTCACCCCGAGGTCATGCACAATTTCATGGAGATTAAGGATCCCATGTAAGATAAACCAGCCTTTTACTAAAGCCGATTGGTAGGGGCTAAGGACCCCATGAGCAACAGGGAGATAGATGCGTAGCAAAACCCTTTGCTAGAAATTTAGTAAAGTTCTTGATGAGAGCAATGGGAGGAAATTGAGAAATCAGATCAACACCTTTGACTTTTGGGATTAGGAGATGATCGCATAGTTTAACCATGAGATATCGATGGTGCCCAAACAAAAACCCTGAATGACCGCACAGACCAAGTAACGCAAGACTGACTATAATTTCTTAAAGAAAAGAATAGAAAAACCATCCGGGCCCGAAGCAAAATTAACATTAGTAGAATTGATGACTATCTCAATCTCCTCGACAGATAAAGGCAACATAAGAGCATCATTTTCGTCGTCAGACACTCTCCGACGCCATGACCAGAGAGGAGGAGAAATGACAATTCCAGACGCGGGTTTAGCAGCAAGGAGGGGAGCGAAAAAATCATGCAGATGATTTAAAATAATTTACGGATCTAAAACCCTAACAACGACAACAACCAAATTATCAATACCACGTCGACGTCTCCGATCATTAGCAATGGCAAAAAATAGGCACTGAGAGAATCTCCTTTAAGAGTCTAATTAGTAGTGCCTCTCTCATGCCAATACACTTCCGCCTGACGATGAGATTGCATCAGAAGATCTTCCAAACTATATCTCAATTGCCACCCACCATGGGACAACCCAGTCCCATCCACCACAGAATCTAAGGCAGAAATCTAACCCAACAAGTCAGACTTCTGCCTCTGGGCCTCCATGGCCCTATTATGGCCCCAACCTCTAAGAAGCCTCCTAAGATTACAAGATCAGAAGTGCCAATCATCAACTGGACCAAAAGAGCGCCTATCTGGCGCAAGCAAGGAGGAAATCTTATCGGTGAGCAGCGAGTGGAAGTCCTCCAATAGCAACCAAGACGCATCAAATTGGAACTGGGAAAAAATGCAGGTAGCCCAAATCCCCACATCCAATAGCAACAACAGAGAGTGGTCAGACCCCACGTGCGGCTGGGCGGTAAGGAAAGCACGAGGGAATAGCGAGTACCAACCAGGACTAACAAACACATGATCAATGATACGTCTCCAACATATCTATATTTTTTGATTGTTCAATGCTATTATATTATCTGTTTTGGATGTTTAATGGGCTTTAATATGCTCTTTTATATTATTTTTGGGACTAACCTATTAACCGGAGGTCCGGTGCCAGTTTCTGTTTTTTTTTTGCCTATTTTAGAGTATTACAGAAAAGGAATACCAAACGGAACAAAACCTTCGCGAGGATCTTTCTTGGACCGAAAGCACATCAGGAGACTTGGAGTTGAATCCTGGAACACCACGAGGAAGCCACGAGGCAGGAGGGCGTGCCCCCCACCCTCGTGGGCCCCTTGTAGCTCCATCGACGTACTTCTTTCGCCAATATATACTCTTATACCCTACAAACACCAGGGAGACCCACGAAACCACTTTTCCATAACCGCAACCTTCTGTACCCGTGAGATCCCATCTTGGGGCCTTTTCTGGCAATCTACCAGAGGGGGAGTCGATCATGGAGGGCTTCTACATCAACACCATTGCCTCTCCGATGAAGCGTGAGTAGTTTACCACAGACCTTCGGGTCCATAGTTATTAGCTAGATGGGTTCTTGTCTCTCTTTGATTCTCAATACAAGGTTCTCCTTGATGTTCTTGGAGATCTATTCGATGTAATACTCTTTTGCGGTGTGTTTGCCGAGATCCAATGAATTATGGATTTATGATCATGTTTATCTATGAATATTATTTGGTTCTTCTCTTAATTCTTATATGCATGATTTGATATCTTTGCAAGTCTCTTCGAATTATCGGTTTAGTTTGGCCTACTAGATTGACCTTTCTTGCAATGGGAGAAGTACTTAGCTTTGGGTTCAATCTTGTGGTGTCCTTTCCCAGTGACAGTAGGGGCAGCAAGGCACGCATTGTATTGTTGCCATCGAGAATAAAAAATGGGGTTTATATCATATTGCTTGAGTTTATCCCTCTACATCATGTCATCTTGCTTAATGCGTTACTCTGTTCTTATGAACTTAATACTCTGGATGCATGCTGGATAGCGGTCGATGTGTGCAGTAATAGTAGTAGATGCAGAATTGTTTCAGTCTACTTGACACGAACGTGATGCATATATTCATGATCATTGCCTTAGATATTCTCATAACTATGCGCTTATCTATCAATTGCTCGTCAGTAATTTGTTCACCCACCGTAATACATGCTATCTTGAGAGAAGCCACTAGTGAAACCTATGGCCCCCGGGTCTGTTTTACATCATATTAGTTTCCCGTCAACTTGCCAATTTCTGTCACTATTCTTTTATTTTGCAATCTTTACTTTCCAATCTATACAACAAAAATACCAAAAATATTTGATTTACTATCCTTATTAGATCTCACTTTTGCGAGTGACCGTGAAGGGATTCACAACAACTTTATCATGTTGGTTGCAAGGTTCTTGATTGTTTGTGCAGGTACTAGGTGACTTGAGCGTTGTCTCCTACTGGATGATACCTTGGTTCTAAAAAACTAAGGGAAATACTTATGCTACTTTGCTGCATCACCCTTTCCTCTTCAAAGGAAAACCAAAACATGCTCAAGAGGTAGCAATCAAGAACTGACCTAACAAGGTTAGCCTGATGATTATACCAAGTAAAATGTGCACCTACCCTCGGGGATCTGCTACGTCTTGAGCTTGCGTTGGTTTTCCTTGAAGAGGAAAGGGTGATGCAGCAATAGTAGCGTAAGTATTTCCCTCAGTTTTTGAGAACCAAGGTATCAATCCAGTATGAGGCTCCTCAAAAGTCCCACGCACATACACAAAAAAACAAAGAACTCGCAACCAACGCAATAACTGGGTTGTCAATCCCTTCACGGCCACTTGCGAAAGTGAGATCTGATAGAGATAATATGATAATATAAGTATATTTTTGGTATTTTATAATATAGATTGGAAAAGTAAAGATGCAAATAAAAGTAGATTGAAAGCTTATATGATAAAAGATAGACCCGGGGGCCATAGGTTTCACTAGTGGCCTCTCTCAAGATAGCATAAGTATTACGGTGGGTGAACAAATTACTGTCGAGCAATTGATAGAAAAGCGAATAATTATGAGATTATCTAGGCACGATCATGTATATAGGCATCACGTCCGTGACAAGTAGACCGACTCCTGCCTGCATCTGCTACTATTACTCCACACATCAACCGCTATCCAGCATGCATCTAGAGTATTAAGTTCATAAGAACAGAGTAATGCATTAAGAAAGATGACATGATGTAGAGGGATAAACTCATCCAATATGATATAAACCCCATCTTTTTATCCTCGATGGCAACAATACAATATGTGCCTTGCAACCCTTTCTGTCACTAGGTAAGGACACCGCAAGATTGAACCCAAAGCTAAGCACTTCTCCCATGGCAAGAAAGATCGATCTAGTAGGCCAAACCAAACTGATAATTCGAAGAGACTTGCAAAGATAACGCAATCATACATAAAAGAATTCAGAAGCGATTCAAATATTTCTCATAGATAAACTTGATCATAAACCCACAATTCATCGGATCTCGAAAAACACACCGCAAAAAGAGTTACATCGAATAGATCTCCACAAGAGAGGGGGAGAACATGGTATCGAGATCCAAAAAGAGAGAAGAAGCCATATAGCTAATAACTATGGACCCGAAGGTCTGTGGTAAACTACTCACAACTCATTGGAGGGGCTATGGTGTTGATGTAGAAGCCCTCAATGGTCGATTCCTCCTTCGACGGAGCGCCGGCGAAGGATCCAAGATGGGATCTCGCGGATACAGAAGGTTATGGCAGTGGAAATTGTTTTTCGTTGGCTCCCTGGATGTTTTCGGGGTACGTGGGTATGTATATGAGGAATAAGTACATCGGTGGCCGCTCGAGGGGCCCACGAGACAGGGGGCGCGCCCTGTAGGGGTGGGCGCGCCCCCCACCCTCGTGGCCGCTTCTTGGCTTGCACTCCAAGTCCTCTGGATCACGTTCGTTCCAAAAATCACGCCCCCGAAGGTTTCATTCCGTTTGGACTCCGTTTGACATTCCTTTTCTTCGAAATACTGAAATAGGCAAAAAACAACAATACGGGCTGGGCCTCCGGTTAGTAGGTTAGTCCCAAAAATGATATAAATGTTTAAAATAAAGCCCATAAACATCCAAAAGGGGTAATATAATAACATGGAACAATAAAAAATTATAGATACGTTGGAGACGTATCAAGCATCCCCAAGCTTAATTCCTGCTCGTCCTCGAGTAGGTAAATGATAAAAAAACATAATTTTTGATGTGGAATGCTACCTAGCATAATTCTCAATGTAATTTTATTTATTGTGGCATGAATGTTCAGATCCAAATGATTCAAAATAAAAGTTCATATTGACATAAGAAATAATAATACTTCAAGCATACTAATTCAAGCAATCATGTCTTCTAAAAATAACATGGCTAAAGAAAGTTATCCCTACAAAATCATATAGTCTGGCTGTTGCTCTATCTTCATCACACAAAGTATTTAATCATGCACAACCCCGATGACAAGCCAAGCAATTGTTTCATACTTTAGTAATCTCAGACTTTTTCAACTTTCAGACAATACATGAGCGTGAACCATGGACATAGCACTATATGTGGAATAGAATGGTGGTTGTGGAGAATACAAAAAAGGAGAAGATAGTCTCACATCAACTAGGCGTATCAACGGGCTATGGAGATGCCCATTAATAGATATCAATGTGAGTGAGTAGCGATTGCCATGCAACGGATGCACTAGAGCTATAAATGTATGAAATCTCAACAAAATAAACTAAGTGGGTGTGCATCCAACTCGCTTGCTCACGAAGACCTAGGGCACTTTTGACGAAGCACATCATTGGAATATACAAGCCAAGTTCTATAATGAAAAATTCCCACTAGTATATGAAAGTGACAACATAGGAGACTCTCTAACATGAAGATCATGGTGCTACTTTGAAGCACAAGTGTGGTAAAAAGGATAGTAGCATTATCCCTTCTCTCTTTTTCTCTCATTTCTTTTTTGCTTTCTTTTCTCTTTTTTTTCTTTTTCTCTTTTTTTTCTATTTTTTTTTCTTTGGCCTTACTCCTTTTTTTTTCTTGTTACCCTTTCTCTTTTTTTCCTTTTTTTATAAAGTCCGAAGTCTCATCCTCACTTGTGGGGGAATCATATTCTCCATCATCCTTTCCTCACTGGAACAATGCTCTAATAATGAAGATCATCACACTTTTATTTACTTACAACTCAAAATTACAACTCAACAAGATATGACTCTATATGAATGCCTCCGGCGGTGTACCAGGATATGCAATGAATCAAGAGCGACATGTATGAAAATTATGAAGGTGGCCTTGCCACAAATACGATGTCAACTACATGATCATGCAATGGCAATATGACAAAAGTAATGCGTGTCATATAAATGGAACGGTGGAAAGTTGCATGGCAATATATCTTGGAATGGCTATGGAAATGAAATAATAGGTAGGTATGGTGGCTGTTTTGAGGAAGGTATATGGTAGGTGTATGGTACCGACGAAAATTGCGCGACACAAGAGAGGCTAGCAATGGTGGAAGGGTGAGAGTGCGTATAATCCATGGACTCTACATTAGTCAAAAGAACTCATATACTTATTGCAAAAATCTACAAGTCATCAAAAACAAAGTATTACGCGCATGCTCCTAGGGGGATAGATTGGTAGGAAAAGACCATCGCTCATCCTTGACCGCCACTCATAAGGAAGACAATCAATAAATAAAATTGTGCTCCAACTTCATCACAAAGAGGTTCACCATACGTGCATGCTACGGGAATCACAAACTTCAACACAAGCATTCTTTAAATTCATAATCACCCAACTATCATGACTTTAATATCACCACTTCCATATTTCAAAACAATTATTAAGTATCAAATTTATCATAGTATCCAATTCGCTTTCTATGATAGTTTTTATTATACCCAACTTGGATGCCTACCATTCTAGGACAAATTTTATAACCATAGAAAATACCATGCTGTTCTAAAAGACTCTCAAAATAATACAAGTGAAGCATGAGAAACTAGGAATTTCTACAAAATTAAGCCACCGCCATGCTCTAAAAGATATAAGTGAAGCACTAGAGCAAAAACTATCTAGCTCAAAAGATATAAGTGAAGCACATAGAGTATTCTAATAAATTTCAATCAAGTAGGCTTCTCCCAAAAGGTGTGTATCAAGGATGATTGGGGTAAACTAAAAAGCAAATACTAATATCATACATGACACTCCAAGTAAAACACATATCATGTGGCGAATAAAAATATAGCTCCAAGTAAATTTACCAATGAACAAAGACGAAAGAGGGGATACCTTCCGGGGGCATCCCCAAGCTTAGGCTTCTGGCTATTCTTGAATATCTTGGGGTGCCATGGGCATCCCCAAGCTTAGGATCTTGCCACTCCTTGTTCCATAGTCCATCCAATCTTTACCCAAAACATGAAAACTTCACAACACAAAACTCAACAGGAAATCTTCATAAGCTCCGTTAGTGAAAGAAAGCAAAACCACCACATAAGGTACTGTAATGAACTCATTCTTTATTTATATTGGTGTTAAAACTACTGTATTCCAAGTTCTCTATGGTTCATACCACTTAATACTAGCCATAGATGCATCAAAATAAGCAAACAACACACGAAAAACAGAATCTGTCAAAAACAGAACAGTCTGTAGCAATCTGTAACTAAAGCAAACTTCTGGAACTTTACAAATCCTGCCAAAATAGGAAGTCCTGGGAAATTTGTCTATGGATCAGCAGCAAAAGAATCAACAAAAAATCACATTTTTGTGATTTAACCAAACTAATTTTGTGCGTGCAAAGTTTCTGTTTTTCAGCAGAATCAAATTAACTATCACCACAGGTTATCCTATAGGTTCTACTTGGCACAAACACTAATTAAAACATAAAATCACATCTAAACAGAAGGTAGATGCAAGATTTATTCCTAAACAGAAGCAAAAACAAAAAAACACAAATAAAATTGGCTTGCCTCCCAACTAGCGCCATCGTTTAACGCCCCTAGCTAGGCATAAAAGCGAGGATAGATCTAAGTAGTGCCATATTTGACACTCAATTCATAAGTAGCTCGCATGATAGATTCATAAGGTAATTTGACTTTCTTTCTTGGAAAGTGCTCCATGCCTTTCTTTAATGGAAATTGGAATCTAATATTCCCTTCCTTCATATCAATAATCGCGCCAATCGTTCTAAGGAAAGGTCTACCAAAAATAATAGGGCAAGAAAGTTTGCAATCTATATCAAGAACGATAAAATCTACAGGCACCAAATTTCTGTTTGCAACAATGAGAACATCATTGATCCTTCCCATTGGCTTTTTAATGGTGGAATCCGCAAGGTGCAAATTTAAAGAGCAATCATCAAGATCATGGAAACCTAGAATATCAAATAAAGTTTTCGGAATCATGGAAACACTAGCACCCAAAGCACATAAAGTAAAACACTCATGATCTTTAATTTTAATCTTTATAGTAGGTTCCCACTCATCATTAAGTTTTCTAGGTATGGAAACTTCCGAATTAAGTTTTTCATCATAAGATTGCATCAAGGCGTCAACAATATGTTTGGTAAAAGCTTTATTTTGACTATAAGCATGAGGAGAATTCACAATGGATTGCAACAAGGAAATACAACCTTCTAAAGAACAATTATCATAATCAAATTCCTTGAAATCCGAGATAGTGGGTTCAATGCTATTGAAAGTCATGACCTCTCCAATCCCACTTTTACCAAATTTAGCATCAAGATATAAAAACTCTGAATTATTGGGACGCCTTCTAATTAAAGTTGACTCATCTCCAGTCCCATTATTATTAAGATTCATATTGCAAAAAAAGTCTAATAGGAGACACATTAATAACTTTAAGATCTTCATCATTATTTTCATCTAACTTTTCTGGTTTGGCAGCCATCTTATTGACTAAGGTAGCTTGCTTATCAGAAATTTGGCTATAGCATTTTCAAGCCTGGTAATTTGAAAGTTCACACCATAAAATTCTTTAGACATACCATCAAGCTCTTTGTTCATAAAACCCAAAAAATCTTTTTGTTCCTTAAGCTCTTTTCTAAAGAAATTATTATGCTCAAATTGCAAAGCCATAAAACTTCTAATGTTTGATTCAATCTCTTCCAACCTTCTAAGAAGGAGGTCGGTGTTCTTAGGCAAAGCCATAAGGGCAAACAAGCACGCAAAAAGACAAGCGGGAAAGAGAGGATAAGATTGGGAAAGAGAGGGCGAATAAAACGGCAAGGGTGAAGTGGGGGAGAGGAAAACAAGAGGCAAATGGCAAATAATGTAAATGCGAGGGAGATGAGTTTGTGATGGGTACTTGGTATGTCTTGACTTGAGCAAAGACCTCCCCGACAACGGCACCAGAAATCCTTCTTGCTACGTCTTGAGCTTGCGTTGGTTTTACTTGAAGAGGAAAGGGTGATGTAGAAATAGTAGCGTAAGTATTTCCCTCAGTTTTTGAGAACCAAGGTATCAATCCAGTAGGAGGCTCCTCAAAAGTCCCACGCACCTACACAAACAAACAAAGAACTCGCAACCAACGCAATAAAGGGGTTGTCAATCCCTTCACGACCACTTGCAAAAGTGAGATCTGATAGAGATAATATGATAATATAAATATATTTTTGGTATTTTATAATATAGATTGGAAAAGTAAAGATGCAAATAAAAGTAGATTGAAAGCTTATATGATAAAAGATAGACCCGGGGGCCATAGGTTTCACTAGTGGCTTCTCTCAAGATAGCATAAGTATTATGGTGGGTGAACAAATTACTGTCAAGCAATTAATAGAAAAGCAAATAATTATGAGATTATCTAGGCATGATCATGTATATAGCATCACATCCGCGACAAGTAGACCAACTCCTGCCTGCATCTACTACTATTACTCCACACATCGACCGCTATCCAGCATGCATCTAGAGTATTAAGTTGATAAGAACAGAGTAACGCATTAAGAAAGATGACATGATGTAGGGGGATAAACTCATGCAATATGATATAAACCCCATCTTTTTATCCTCGATGGCAACAATACAATATGTGCCTTGCAACCCTTTCTGTCACTGGGTAAGGACACCGCAAGATTGAACCCAAAGCTAAGCACTTCTCCCATGGCAAGAAAGATCAATCTAGTAGGCCAATCCAAACTGATAATTCGAAGAGACTTGCAAAGATAACTCAATCATACATAAAAGAATTCAGAAGAGATTCAAATATTTCTCATAGGTAAACTTGATCATAAACCCACAATTCATCGGATCTCGACAAACACACCGCAAAAAGAGTTACATCGAATAGATCTCCACAAGAGAGGGGGAGAACATGGTATTGAGATCCAAAAAGAGAGAAGAAGCCATCTAGCTAATAACTATGGACCCGAAGGTCTATGGTAAATAACTCACAACTCATCGGAGGGGCTATGGTGTTTATGTAGAAGCCCTCCGTGGTCGATTCCCCCTCCGGCGGAGCACCGGCGAAGGCTCCAAGATGGGATCTCGCGGATACAGAAGGTTACGGCGGCGGAAATTGTTTTTTGTTGGCTCCCTGGATGTTTTCGGGGTACGTGGGTATATATAGGAGGAAGAAGTACGCCAGTGGCCGCCCAAGGGGCCCACAAGACAGGGGCGCGCCCTATAGGGGTGGGCACGCCCCCCATCCTCGTGGCCGCCTCGGCTGCTTCTTGGCTTGCACTCCAAGTCCTCTGGATCACGTTCATTCCAAAAATCATGCTCCTGAAGGTTTCATTCGTTTGGACTCTGTTTGATATTCCTTTTCTTTGAAATACTGAAATAGGCAAAAAAAGAGCAATACGGGCTATGCCTCCGGTTAGTAGGTTAGTCCCAAAAATGATATAAATGTGTAAAATAAAGCCCATAAACATCCAAAAGGGGTAATATAATAGCATGGAACAATCAAAAATTATAGATATGTTGGAGACGTATCAGGATCTCACACAGGGTACAATCGTGAATGAACTCGTTAAAAGAATCAGTGAGAGACCAAGAGAACGTACTATTATTCTTATCAATAGGGGACCGGAGTAGATTCAAATCACCACCAATCCGGAGGGGGAGAGTATAAGAATTAATCTTAGAAGATAGCTCATCAAGCAACAAAGAAGACAACGAGTGGTTTGCCGGCTCATAGACCACGATCAGCTCCCAGAGAACATTAAGACACTTGTGCAACAACACCATGCTAGCCCAAAATACACCATGATCAAAGGCAACAAAGTCAAAAGCGTCCAATTTTGCCCCAATAATAATACCACCCGAGTGCCCAGAGGCACGAAAACACTTCCGATAAAATCTATTAGCCCCAGTAATAGAAGATAACTCATTGTTATAAAATAAGGCTTTAAAATTTTCAATTAAACAAATTAGATCAACGTTTGCATCCCTAACCATCTCACGAATCTGATCTCGATGCCCCCTAGCGCTGAAACCCCTAATATTCCAAAAAGGAGCTTTCATTTGAATGAAATATTTTTGATGCGAGGACTCGACCTGCACGGGGCAACACATGAATTAGCACGTTTTGATTGCACCCCTTTTACAGGAACCGACGGTGACTGGCCACTACCATCCATCGAGTGGCCAACCACCTCAACCAAGGCAGACAACAATTTCCCTGCCGCCACCTCCTTAGCTTTAGCAATGGCGGCTTGTGCTACCTCATTAGCACAGACGAAATACAATAGAGAAGTGATACGTCCATTTTGCATCATGTTTTCCTACTATCATTTATAGTGTTTTCATTCAATATAACACTTTGTGGAGTAATTCTAATGCATTTTCTCTCATAATATTCAAGGTTTACACAAAGAGGGAGAATACCGGCAGCTAGAATTTTGGAGCTGGAAAAGCTATGTCAGAGATACCTATTATGCACATCTCCAAATGAGATAAAATTTTACGGAGAATTATTTTGGAATATATAAAAAATATTGGAGAAAAAAATACCAGAGGGGGCCACCCAGGTGCCCACTAGGCACTAGAGCGCGCCTGCCCCCCTAGCGCGCCCTGGTGGGTAGTGGGGGCCCTAGCCCACCTCTGATGCCCATCTTCTGGTACATAAGGTCTTTTGACCTAGAAAAAATAAGGAGAGGACTTTCGGGATAGAGTGCCACCGCCTCGAGGCAGAACTTGGGCAGGAGCACTTTTGTTCTCTGGCGGAGCGATTCCATCCG
This sequence comes from Triticum aestivum, assembly GCF_018294505.1. Classification (NCBI taxonomy): domain Eukaryota; kingdom Viridiplantae; phylum Streptophyta; class Magnoliopsida; order Poales; family Poaceae; genus Triticum; species Triticum aestivum. The sequence goes on along the minus strand of NC_057801.1, from coordinate 683,659,614 downwards.
GGACACTTCCCTCCGGGAGGGGCAAATTGAAGCCATTGTCATCACCAACAACACTCTCACCATGGGAGGATCAATCTTCAGCAACATCTTCACCAACACCATCTCATCTCAAAACCCTAGATCATCTCTTGTGTTCAATCTTGTATCAAAACCTCATATTGGTACATGTGGGTGACTAGTAGTGTTGATTACATCTTGTAGTTGATGCTAATTGGTTTATTTGGTGGAAGAATATATGTCCAGATCCATTATGATATTTATTGCTCCTCTGATCTTGAGCATGAATATTATTTTTGAGTAGTTGCTTTTGTTCTTGAGGACACGGGAGAAGTCAAGTTGCAAGTAATCATGTGAATTTGATATTCGTTCGATATTTTGATGATATGTATGTTGTGATTGCCTTAGTGGTGTTATGTGAATGTCGACTACATTACACTTCACCATCTTTGGGCCTAAGGGAGTGCATGTGGAGTAGTTATTAGATGATGGGTTGCTAGAGTGACAGAAGATTAAACCCTAGTTTATGCGCTATTCCGTAAGGGGCTGATTTGGATCCACATGTTTAATGCTATGTTAGATTTTACCTTAATTCTTATTTCGTAGTTGTGGATGCTTGCAAGAGGGGTTAATCATAAGTGTGAGGCTTGTTCAAGTAAGAACAACATGATGGAAATATGCCCTAGAGGCAATAATAAAGTTGTTATTATTATATTTCCTTATTCATGATAAAGGTTTATTATTCATGCTAGAATTTTATTGATCGGAAACTTAAATACATGTGTGGATACATAAACAAATATCGTCTCCCTAGTAAGCCTCTACTAGACTAGCTCGTTGATCAAGATATGGTTAAGGTTTCCTAACCATAGACATGTGTTGTCACTTGTTAACGGGATCACATCATTAGGAGAATGATGTGATGGACAAGACTCATCCGTTAGCATAGCATATGATTGTTCAGTTTATTGCTAACGCTTTCTTAATGTCAAATACATATTCCTTCGACCATGAGATCATGCAACTCCATGATACCGGAGGAATACCTTGTGTGCTATCAAATGCCACAACATAACTGGGTGATCATAAAGATGCTCTACAGGTATCTTCGAAGGTGTCTGTTGACTTGGTGTGAATCAAGATTGGGATTTGTCACTCCGTATATCGGAGATGTATCTCTGGGCCCTCTCGGTAATACAACATCACAAGAAACTTGCAAGCATGACTAAGGAGTTAGTTATAAGATGATGTATTATTGTGGCACCCCGGCTCAGAGAAAACCGGAACGCCCTGTATTCCAGCCCAGAGATCGAGATGAAGTCTTCTGGAATACGACACTGCTTAGCATAGAGCAAACCAACTCTTTATTACAATCTATTTGGGTACAGGGGTTACACCGGCATGGCGACACTACGCCCACCACTGTTGCTCTATGCAAGCAGCAGAACAACACGACGCAGCGGAAGAATTCTAGCAGCGGAACAACGACGACGGTGGTAAACTCCACTCCGCAGGGACTCTAGCTAGAACTCTTATCCTAGCTCACAAACAAGGACTCCACGACAAACAAGCAATCAAATCCGGGATGACCTGCAAACTGGCATGACACGCCAGGTTAGTACATTGAATGTACTTGCAAGCTCACAATAACCATAAGCATTCAAGACAAACAACATCATGGCAATTACAGGTTAAGCAGAAATTAACATGATATCATCATAGCAACATGGCATCAACATGAACATGATACAGCTAGAACAACATGAACATATTAATCCAACAATACTAGCATGCAACAAGATGACACTATATGCACCACTTATTCCACTCGGGTTACTTGGTAACCGTCACATGATTCACTTACCAACCTCGGACATCACACGATCATCTTAGGATCAAATCAAGCTTGGTATAAACAATACCATAGTAATCATTAAATGACCACAAGGGGCTTGATTTTTACCCATGACTCTCGCACAACATCACGAATATACAACGACTCGGTATCCTCGATACCACCGTGATCCTTACGGCGATCACAACCACGACCAACACTTTGTCTCAAACCATGATCCTTACGGCGATCACAACCACGACCAATACTTGGCCCTTGATCCTTACGGCGATCACAACCACGACCATTACTTGGCCCATGATCCTTACGGCGATCACAACCACGACCAATACTTGGCCCGTGATCCTTACAGCGATCACAACCACGACCAATACTTGGCCCGTGATCCTTACGGCGATCACAACCATGACCAATACTTGGCTCGTGATCCTTACGATGATCACAACCACGGGTTGTCATTAATCAAGTTATTCTTATTACTGTTGACTCACGGTGTGACCTACTTTCAAACTGGGCCCTTATCCGCGGGCGTGGCTATCGATAGATTTAATACACACTCTGCAGAGGTTAGTACACTGTACCCACACTATGGAACCCATGGCCTCACACTCCCATTCGGGTGGACCAACGGCGTTCCGACAAAACCATCCTACTGCCATGACACTCTACGGGACACTCCGACCAACTCCCCTTTGGGCTAAGTCATGGGTGGCCCCGTGTCTACCTCAAGACACAACGACCACCGTCGTGGCCCGTCCCACACGGGGACACGGATCCAAAAACTCAACAACGGTCACACAAGGTTATGTCTGCTTACTGGGCCAGGGTAAAGCACGCCCATAACCTTCCCTCATTGGAGGCACCGGCGAGAGGCACGACAATAGACCCAGTTAGGACCGTCCCCTACCGGTAAGCGTGGTAGAACTAGTCAGTATCGATTCAGCGACACCATGACTCAGCCAACAGTTGTTCAAGTTCAATTTAATCCGGTTAACTTGAATGCAAATATGCTGAGCCATGACAAAATAACATGATGCAAATTACAATGCATGAACATGATATCAACATAATCATGAGGTATCACATAACTATCCACCACGTATCCACTAAGCATGGCGTACTGACTAGCATGACCATCACCAACATCAACATGTACTACTAGCAAGCATAAACATATGAAAGGAAATACTAGCAGGTAGAACATGATAACAGAGTATAAGACAACATAGCACAAAAGTGAACATGCAACTCTAAACATCACCGGAACAAGGATAACCATCTTTTCAACAAGCAAACATTTAATAAAGATTCAAGTTGAAAACCATGGCTACTGCATGACTATCATGCAAGTGGTATTGTGGCTTTCCTGGGGATGAAGAAGGCACCAAGGAGAAGTGCAAGAAGCTTGCGGAAAGAATCACCGGAAATCGTTCTCTTTCGGAGGGGGCTGAATAAGGGCAAGGGCAATATGGTCATTTTCATAGTGACAAACCATAATGAAAATGAAACCAACAGAACAGGCTCGACGAAACGAAGAAGTAGGCTTTGGAATCACCTCATTTGGAGCTACGGGTGAAAAGATATGATAGTTTTTCTGCCAGGGACCTCTTTGCAATAAAAATCATCACCAACGGGTCCTTAACAGAAAAACCGAACGCGCACTTGGGGAAATACGTTTTTGGTGGATGAAAACGTAGATGCCCAAATACGTCTTCACTTATCCACGTCAGCATGGATAGGTCAACGCGGGGCCGGCGGCTGGGAGGCTGACTGGCGGGTCCCACCTTATCCACTTCTCTCTCTCCTCCCTTCTGTTCTTCCTCTCTCCTTCTCCCGACGACGAGCTGCGGCAGAGGCCGAGCCGAATGCTCCGGCGACGAGTCCGGCCGACTCCGGCCACCTCTGGCGGCGCCCGACCCACCAGAACGATCAGGAGACGGAGGCGCGCCCATCCCCGCACTAAACGGGCCTCGAAGAGGGTGGGAGTGAGAGCACCAAGGACCAGGGCGGACGACGGCTCGGTCGATCTTGGGAACGATGGCCCCAGCTACTCCGGCAACTAGTTGAGGGGAGGGGGAGGATTGGTGGGTAGAGGGGAGGCCTCTGGGGGTGGAATGGAGGGGGGAGGGAGCTCAGCTTGCCAGAATCGAGCTTGACAGAGACGACGGCCATGGTGGCCAACCGCGGAGAGGAGAGCTCTGGGGCTCGGGCGAGAGGCTTGGAGGGGATAGAGGACGTGCAGGAGGCTAGTGATGAGCTCGGAGGGGCTCGAGGAGGGCTTAAATAGGCGGGGCGAGGGAGGCCGAGCCGGTTGCCGCCGTGCACGTCCGACCGAGGCTCTGGCGATGGCCAGCGAGCACGGGGGGGGGGGGGGGGACGGGGAAGGCGACAAAGGAGATGCGGACGAGCCGTAGAGCTCACAGGCAGAAGAGGTCGAGGGGAGGGAAGCAGCCAAGCGCTATTAATGCATGTCGGCACTACTCAACCATGGGCGCGCGGCGACGAGCGCTGATGAGGAAGTGAACGGAGGGGGAGAGAGGTCCAGGAGGACGGCGACGATGCGGGCTATCTACTGGTCATCCTCACGAGCACGAAGCTGACGAGAGGGGGAGGGGAGAAGCCAGAGCGTGCAATCTGCATGACGCAAGCGTGATCACCACGCGCACTGGTGCAGATAGGTCGTTTTGGCTAGGGCGACCATGTCCGTTGGATTGACCCTAGTGACCTTAGTGTAATTGAGGAAATAATTCAATCTAGGGCAAAGAAGAGATTTGCACTCCCCGTCAAAAAAAATGAATAGATTTGCACTTAGCTCCAAAGTAAACAAGCAACCAAGTGTTTGTGCTGTGCAGTGGGGACACCAGCTAGGTAACTCAGTAAATAATTTGTGTGGTGATGATCAAACACTAAGGTGACTACGATCACAAGAAATCAGCTTAAGAGGAGGAGTTTAGAGGGTGGTTGCTGTAGAAAGTGCCATAATGGCCAGAAATGGGAATTTGGATGATGCACTCACATAGTTGTATCAATGGAGCTTGAAATGATTATGGCCCAATGATTTCAAGATATTAAGATGCCCAAGGAGTTTCATGCCATTTGGATGAGCCGAAATAGCAATTGCTTCAGAAAGGTTTATTCTGAGCAGAAACTTGGAAAAATTCCAGAGGGAAAATGGCCAAAGGATTTGAAAAACAACTTGGTGGAGGGAGGTTACATGGATACTAGAAGGTCTAGAAAACTTTACAGCCATAATGGAGCAATATAAAATATACTTGCTTCACAACTGAAATTTTGACCAGAAACTAAGAATTGAAGCTGTGCCCACATGGAGGCATGACATGAGCTCAACTTTGGTGGGATATGAAGGGCCATGCAAAATTGCAACTCATTTGGATATGCCTAGCTTGTACATCCTTCACAAAGTTTCTTTGTGGATAGAAACTTTGGAAAATCATAATTAAATAATTACTAGGCAAATGAGGTTGCATTTTGGCATGTGTCAATGATATGGACATGCAAATATGTCCAAGGAGTTTGAGGTCAATTGGGCAAAGGAAAATGGCACTTGCTTCACAATGTGCCATTTTGGCAGAATAGGAAATGAATTATTGGAGGATTATTTTTGAACATGGCAATGAAAACTTTTGCCATATTTAATCAAGATATAACCCAAACAATTTATGAGAATTATTTGGGAATTTTAGGAGTGATGGAAATATAGGTTGCTTCACAATCTAGGGCAATTTGAGTTATTCCTTTAATAGAAAAGGAATATTCCCAATAAAAAGAATATTGGGTATTTGGGCTAGGATGAAAATGACAGGGTCTAGGGAAGGATTTTGGAATGACAAGCCACTCTGGAAGCAAAGAAGAGGGCATCTTCTTTAGTGTCCAGACCACAAAGCCACGAAAAATAAAACTCAAGCAAAAACCTCGGAGAAACAAAAGAAAAAGAATGGGCCAAAAATCAGGCTATCACAAACCTTACCCCCTTAAAGAAATCCCGTCCTCAAGATTTGGTTGCTCAGGGAACTAGTATGAATATTCTGACTTAAGGAAACCATTTCCAACTCGGGTATCCTTGTTTTCCTTTATTGTTGTTCCCACTAAATCTTTATCTGACTGACCCTGGGGTAGTTTTATTTACTGTATCCACATTCTGACATATCTTACCTTGCTTGTTCATGCTTATATAGGCTCCAATTTCTTTTTAGATCTGCTGACTAGCTGAGTGTGATTTGATTATCACGACTGAAATATATGTCCGTCTCACAAATCCAAAAGTGATTTCCGTTGGGTGTGCTACTCGGCACTGACAACCTTTCATGTAATGATGATAAGATTTTTCTGGTGAAAACTCAAGCTCTAACTCATTGCATTGGGTTTCTCCACTAAATGAAGGTCCTTTGGGTTCCAAACAGTGAGTTAAAACATAACCGTTTCCTGACAGATTCCGACTCATCACAGAAGTTTCTGAATCATCTTAACTGGTTCCACTGTCGTGAGTATCGGATCCGTACCAAATATTTGTTTGTCTCCTGTCGCGGCCAACATAAAGGGTTTGACATGTATGATAATATCTCAGACTTGACTGATGGTGGTTCTAACGGATTTTTTTTGTTCACGACATGCTATCCATGATGATTCGTATAAGTGAGGACTCAGGCTTCCAGACTGTTATTCCTCATGCCAATTACTCATGTTGTAGGCATATCCATGTGGATCAATACTGACTTAGACTGTCCGTGGGATCTGCACCATGGGGGTTGAGGGAGTCCCGGATTAGGGGGTGTCCGGATAGCCGAACTATCACCTTTGGCCGGACTCCTGGACTATGAAGATACAAGATTGAAGACTTCGTCCCATGTCCAGATGGGACTTTCCTTAGCATGGAAGGCAAGCTTGGCGATACAGATATGTAGATCTCCTACCATTGTAACCGACTCTGTGTAACCCTAACCCTCTTCGGTGCCTATATAAACCGGAGGGTTTTAGTCCGTAGGACGAACAACAATCATACCATAGGCTAGCTTCTAGGGTTTAGCCTCTCTGATCTCGTGGTAGATCTACTCTTGTACTACCCATATCATCAATATTAATCAAGCAGGAGTAGGGTTTTACCTCCATCGAGAGGGCCCAAACCTGGGTAAAAACATCGTGTCCCTTGTCTCCTGTTACCATCCGCCTAGACGCACAGTTCGGGACCCCCTACCCGAGATCCGCCGGTTTTGACACCGACATTGGTGCTTTCATTGAGAGTTCCTCTGTGCCGTCGCCATCAGGAAGGATGCCTCATCCCGTCTTTAAAGACGACACCATTGCTAAAGGAGCTTTGGCCATTGGCCAAACTCTCTGGCTAGGCGGTTTTCTTATGACTGCCTGTTCGGCCACCACGCCGACGATGACTTCTCGGGTCATCGAAAGCAATCTTCACGTTAACTCGGAACTCGCCGAGCAGTTAGATCCGATGGAGATCTCTTCCTTAAATGAGGTCTTGGATCGCATCGCCACCCTGGGAGTCGCTACAGACTACAATCAGATTGGGCCTAAACCCGATCTGAGAGAGATCAACTCTCCCCAGGTTACCCACCATGTTGCTGTGGTTGAGGAACAATACAGCGACCCTTCCTCTATTTTAAGGACTAGCTATGTCCGGATTCCCGATCCCTCCATGCCAGATTCCCGTGGAGGGGAGGACGTCACTCAAGCCCTGAACCTAAAGTCAGGCAGTGGGCGAGATTCATTGGACAACATCCAAGAACCCAATCTTCCAAGTTCGGAAACTTCTTGGCCCCTGAGTCTTAGATTGGACAGGGTTCCGAATTTAATTCCACCCGCCCAGCCAAACATAAGCGATCTATCCCAAATCCGACAGGAGCCTGTAGAAACAGTACACCATTACTGGGCCAGATTTCTCCTGGTCATCAACAGGATAAAGGATTGCCGCGAGGAGGACGCAATTTCATTCTTCTGCAATAATTACACGGACAAGGGAATCCTCAACGCCGTAAGTCGTCGTGAAATTACACGCTTCGCTGACTTGGCGTCCATAGTACGAAAGTACTGTGTGATGGAAAGCGCCTGGAAAACCGAAATTAATTTTTGGGACAATCCGGCCCTGAATACAACCCCAGTCCAAAATAAAAGGGTGCAACATTGCCAGGCACGTGGGTTAAATACCAAAAAGCAAAAACCCTCTATAGGGCATGGAACCGTACTGGAAGGATGGCTCAATGGACCCTGCAAAATTCATAGTACAGAGGGCGCCACTCCAACTCATATCCTTAGAGCATGTTGGATACTACGGCAGGTGGCCAAAAGTGGCGAAGAGCTTCTAACTCCAGAGCACCAGCCCAAGGATACCAGTACGGTATTAACAGTCTTCGAGACTTTCGCATCAAATAATATGCGGAAACAAACACTCTGCAGCCTTGCCGAAGTCTACCAAGTAGCAACAATAAACCCATGGAGTGACACGGCTATTACCTTTAATGCCAGTGACTAACCTAAATTCCGAACAGCCCGAGCACCAGCCGCGTTGGTCCTCAGTCCAATAGTGGACGGCTTTCGCCTTACCAAGGTACTCATGGACGGTGGCAGCGGATTGAACCTCATTTACGAGGAAACCCTCCGAAAAATGGAAATAAACTGGAGCCGCATTGAGCGAAGCAGCACAACCTCTAGAGGAATAATCCCCAGTCGGGAAGCATGCTGTACAGGAAAAATCACACTAGATGTGGTGTTCGGCACGCCGGATAATTACAGGTCCAAGGAGGTCACGTTCCAAGTGGCCCCGTTCAGCAGCAGATATGACGCTCTATTAGGGCGAGAGGCATTCACAATTTTTCAAGCTATACCCCATTACGGGTACATGAAGCTCAAAATGCCCGGGCCCAATGGAATCATCACTCTTGCTAGTGACCCGGACATATCACTCTGCGCCGAAAATAAGACAGTCGCACTGGCCCTTGAGGCACTATCTGAAGCCCTAGCGGCCGAGGAACTCACTACGCTGTGCTGCACGGTGAATAGGGACGATGTGATACTCGATAAGAGATCCAAGTCCACCTCCTTTAAACCAGCGGACGAAATAGTCAAATTCCAAGTCCATCCAACGGACCCTACAAAAATGGCCTCCATCGGGGCACAATTAAACCCTGATGTAGACGCCGCACTGCGAGAATTCCTATGCGAAAATTGGGACATTTTTTCCTGGCACCCTTCAGACATGCCAGGAATCCCACGCCGGCTGGCCGAGCACAGCCTAAACATCCTAAAAGGATTCAAGCCAGTCAAACAAGCTCTTCGGCGTTTCTCCGAACCCAAGAGACATGACATGGGAGAGGAGCTAGCCAAACTATTGGAGGCCGGATTCATCAGAGATATAAAACATCCGGACTGGCTAGCAAACCTGGTGATGGTACCAAAGAAGGACAAATCCTGGCGCCTATGCGTCGATTTCAAGGACCTTAACAAGGCTTGCCCAAAGGATACCTTCCCCCTCCCCGCATCGATCAAATTATCGACGCTACCGCACGACACGATTCATTGTGCTTCCTCGACGCATACTCCGGCTACCACCTAATTAAGATGGCGGAGGCCGACCAAGCTGCAACGGCATTCATCACCCCATACGGCCCATTCTGCTTCAACACAATGCCAGTCGGGCTCAAAAACGCCGACGCAACATATCAGCGCATGATTCAGACATATTTGGCAAACCAGATCGGAAAAACAGTGGAGGCATACATAGACGATGTGGTCGTTAAAACCAAGCATGTCGAAACTCTAGTAGACGACTTGATGCTCACATTCGATAATCTCCGAACATATGACATGAAGCTCAACCCGGAAAAATGCGTTTTCGACGTACCGGCCGGAAAGCTCTTGGGCTTCATTGTATCCGGCAGAGGAATTGAAGAAAACCCAGCCAAGATCCGAGCTCTGTCACAATTGGATATCCCAAAGGACCTCAAACAAATACAAAAATTGACTGGATGCATGGCGGCTCTAAGCTACTTTATCTCCCGTTTGGGAGAAAAGGCATTACCCCTTTATCACCTCCTCCGACGCACCAAACACTTTGAGTGGACGGATGCCGCCACGGCCGGACTCGAAGAAATAAAAGCCATATTGGCAACAAACGCGGTCCTGGCCGCGCCCAATATGGGCGTACCAATGCTATTATATATCACGGCAACTCATCAAGTTGTGAGCGCGGTGCTTGTTGTCGAACGAGAAATGGACGGATACAAGTTCCCCCTTCAAAAACCAGTTTACTACCTGTCCACTGTCCTAACTCCATGCAAGTCACAGTACCCGCATTATCAAAAGATAGCGTATGCGGTGTTCATGGCATCCTGGAAGCTGCGATACTACTTTCAAAAGTGTTCGATAACAGTAGCCTCCGAAGTACCTCTTAATGACATTATAAACAACCGCGACACGACGGGCCGGATTGCCAAATGGGCCATTGAGCTCCTCCCGTTTGACATAACCTATAAGCCACGATGAGCTATTAAGTCGCAAGTTTTGGCCGACTTCGTCGCCGAATGGACTGAAGCCGAACTCCCTAAAGAGTACGACGCATATTCCAACTGGATCATGCACTTCGACGGCTCCAAAATGTTGGCTGGTCTGGGGGCTGGCATCGTTCTGACGTCCCCAAACGGAGATACAGTTCAATACATACTCCAGATAATGTATACGGACTCCAACAACGCAGCCGAATACGAGGCCCTTCTACATGGCCTCCGGATGGCAGTCTCCATGGGCATTCAACGCCTAGAGGTGCGCGGGGATTCGAACCTCGCGATATCCCAAATAAATGGAGACTTCGATGCCAAGGATCCGAAAATGGCAGCTTATCGCAACGCCGTCCTAAAAATGTCAGCTCGGTTTGAGGGGCTCGAATTTCACCATATAGCCCGGGATAACAACCAGGCAGCAGACGTATTGGCACACATTGGCGCAAAGCGCGATGCCGTCCCTCCCAATATCTTCCTAGAGAGGCTGTTCAAGCCATCCATACTATTGGAGGGGGAATCCGGAAATAACAACCTGGACCCAACCGCACTGCCCGACACCGAACATGCTGACACAATCGGCAGTTCTGCCAACGAAGTAACATCCTCTGCCCACGTAATAATGGCAGTCATTGCCCCATGGACGGAACCATTCCTAGCCTACCTAACCAGGCAGGAACTTGCCGATGACCAAAACAAGGCCCGCTGCATAGTGCGGCGATCTACAGCCTATAAGCTCCATGAGGGAGAGCTTTACAAGAAAAGCACAACCGGAGTCCTTCAAAGGTGTATCTCCGAAGAGGAAGGGCGGAATCTTCTGGCTGAAATTCATGCCGGGCTCGGCGGGCACCACGCCGCAGCCCGGGCCCTTGTAGGCAAGGCCTTCCGTACAGGATTTTATTGGCCGACGACCCGGGCAGACGCTCTGGACTTAGTCCAACGATGCGTCGGTTGCCAGCTCTTTGCTAATCAAAGCTACATGCCACCCACCGCCCTCAAAACTATACCCATAACCTGGCCCTTTGCGGTCTGGGGGCTTGACATGGTTGGACCCCTCAAAGGAGGAACCCACAAGCAAAAATACCTACTGGTCATGGTGGATAAATTCACCAAATGGATAGAAGCCAAACATGTTAAGACGGTCGAATCCGGACCAGTGATAGACTTCATATCAGGGGTCGTACACCGTTACAACGTCCCCCATAGCATCATCACTGATAACAGCACGAACTTTACGGCCGACGAGGTCAAACTCTAGTGCAAAAACATGGGCATCAAGCTCGACTATGCTTCAGTCTATCACCCTCAAACTAACGGTCAAGTAGAGCGAGGAAATGGTCTAATCATGAGCAGCATCAAACCCAGATTAGTGCGGTCCCTCAAGGAATCTAACACGCACTGGGTAGAGGAGCTCGACTCTGTACTCTGGGGGCTGCGGACCACGCCGAATCACACTACCGGATTCATCGCACTACCGGATTCACACCATTATTTATGGTATACGACGCAGAGGCAGTTTTCCCTGTGATATAAATCATGACTCACCTCGCGTGCGCATGTACGAAGAAAGAGAAGCTGAGCTCGATTGGCAGGACAGTTTGGACGCCTTGGAGGAGGAGCATGACGTGGCAAAAGCCCGTTCCGCATTCTATCAATAGCAGGCTCGAAGATATCAAAGCAGAGAAGTACGAGCCAAAACTTACAATGTTGGCGAGTTAGTTCTACCCCTGTCGGACAAGAAAAAGGACAAACTCAAGTCCAAATGGGAAGGTCCCTTCATCATCGACCAGGTCCTGACCGATGGAGCGTACCGTCTGCGAAATGCATCGGATAACCGACTCGAGCCGAACCCATGGGACGTAGCCCGTCTCCGAAGATTCTACGCCTAGCACCGGATTCTAAGTTCGTCTCCTTCGTCCGTCTATATTTTATACAGTAGATGTCTTATATTTCTCCCCTTCTCCCCCCTTTTTTCTCTTACAGCCTTTGAAGGCTCGTTCGTGCTTTGTTCGCACACACTTGACACGCTGTCCGCGCTCATTATACCTGGGGGCTTCTTTAACAGAAGCTTATTTATACGTGCTTCATGCCCAACACATGTGTCACACTTCCGCATGTACCTTTTATTCACCATTATACGCATCAATATGACTTAAGTTTTGGCCAAGCTGGGTTGCCTGGCTCCTGTGCTTACCCCTACGTTCTCGATTGTTCGGCTAGGTGGTAAAGGGAGCACCTCTGCGATTGTTACTGCCGGGTCAGCCGGATGTGTACCTCAGACTGGGTGAAGCCGAAAGCTAGCATTCTTAAGGGAATATTCGGTCGGTGAACTAAAAGACGATTTCTTACCTATTTTATTTATCTGCCCCCAGATGTTTCTTCTGCCTTTTTCACAGTCCGGACATGCACTTTAGGGCATGCCTCCCAAGGAAAGGAACCCCTGACGGAACTATTCTCCCTGGAAGATGTTTCTTACTAACCATGTAATATAACATAACTAGTTGGGCACTTGTGTGATAAAGCACTAATGACCCCTACGCCTGGTCTCCACGCACACCCCGGTTCTTATATAACCGCGAGGGTATTCGGACACACTCCGGACTATTGGGTCCCAAGGTTGAAGCGAAAAGGTCCGCTATGACAAACGATCTACAATCCAGCTAGAAGGCATTTTACATGTCTTCTTAAATTACATAGTCAATTCGACTGATTGTATTCCTCTTCAATGTCATCTAGTAGGCTGTCTAGTTTACAGTCCTGCTGGGAATACTTTGCGGCCAACTCTACTCTGCCGTACACTAAGCTCACAGGGATCTCCTTCCCATCGGGCCCCACAGGTCCGACCTCGGCCATGTGGTTTGGGTCAGCCTTCGTGTACCGCGTCTTCACCATGGCCCAGGCCTCCCTGGCGCCTTGACGGCATGCCAATATCTTCCACAATTGGAAGCGCCATCGTGCTCCCTGAAGCCTCTCTACAAGCTCTCCAAGGCCTTCGGGCAGAGAGACAGATGGCCACAAGGCCTGGGCGACGCCTTTCATCACCTGCCGAACTCGTTCGTGCAGCTGCAAGAGCTCGGGAAGAAGGTCACCCGTAGAACTGGGTATTTCCTCTTCAGGACGGCAAGTGAGCATACCTACAGACATACCTCTGTTAGTCGACTTCCTCGCTGAACTCTTTTTCAAAGTTCGTTTAATCACTTACTAAAAATGCCGCGTCGAAGCCACCGATTCTCCTTAACGGAGTCAGACAGCTGGGCACGAACATCCTTTAGTTCCTCACCCAGCTGGGTGTTGGCATCTTGGAGATTATTTTTCTCTTGCCTCACCCTTGTAAGCACATTCTCGCCAGCCTTTAACCGGCGCATGAGCTGTTGCTTGTCCGGATCTATCCCGGCGCCATCTGCAATATTATTGTCAGACTTATACACATGCCGCACTTCACAAATTACTTATATTTTGAAGCATATATTACCAGAGAGGGTCTCTTTGGCTTCCCCCACTGCGGCTAGTGCGGCCTCAAGTTGGGCTTTGCACTCTTCCAGCTCCTGGGACAGTTGGGTATTCTTTTTTGTAAGATCATGCACAATAAATGATCCTTAAATCAGTTATTCTAACTATTTCAAGTCTCGGGGGCTACTGGCATATACAACTATCAAATTTTCTCACCCGTATGTCTTTTACATACTGCTCTGTGGCTCTGGCTAGACCATTTTGAGCGGCACGGACGTGCGCATCTCCCGAATTGAAGGCATCTAATGCCTCGAGGGAGAAACATGCGTCACAAAGAACTGTCCGGCGACGCCTGTGATTCATGGAACTCTCCACCTCGGAATTGGTGGCAGATAGCCTGTCAGCATCCTATGTTGGAGGAGCATCCAACGCACGCCTCGTGTTCGCCTCCGCTTCTGGACCTGGCTTTGGAGCCCGGTGAGCGGAGGATTGATTGGCAACCTCTCCGGATACATTCCGGCGAGCGCTCTTCTTCCTGAAAAAGCACGAGCGTTAGTATGCCTCCCGGGAATAAACCCTGGGATTAAGATGACACGCCATACCATTGCGCCGGCGTTTCAATCTGGACCGACTTCTTTTCAGCCTGTTGGGCCTTGCTGTGCCTTGTTGACTAGCCGTCGCAGGCTCGGCCTTCCGCCTCAAGGACTTCCCCTGCGAAACACCATTGGTATACGGTGATAAAAAGCAAGCACGGATGGGTCATTTTCAAAGTATTGGGGCTTCGGTCTCAGTTACCTGCGAGGCTGGAAGTATTCCGGGGTAATCGGCCGTAATGGCGACCAAGGGATTATCGATGCTCAGTTGTTGGAATACCCCATTGATCAGCTCCACCGATATGTCCGGATCCTCTTAGGAGGTCGGATCGAGGAACCGTTCCGGATCCTCGGGTTGTGGAGGCGGGCTGTTTATATCCTTTATGGCCCGGCGCAGTTCCTGTGTCGAAATCACAAAATGAGATACTTGACTATGGGAGTATGGAACGGATAGGCAAAAAGAAATGTCCGCTTACCCAGCTTGGAGGATTGTACATAGAAAATCTGTCCTGTGGATTGACGCGGAGAAATTCCTCCTCTTCTCCCTTGTACAATGCGGACAAGATCTTCATCAGATCGGCGACCGATCCCGGCCCCTTACGGCCACAGCGGGTGGCATCATCCTCCCCGTTGAAATCCCACATGGGGTGGCCTCTATACTGGAGCGGCTGCACCCCCCGCATAATGCATGTGGCCATGACCCCGATCATGGTCAGTCCGGAATGAGCTAACAACCTAATTCAGCCCATCAGGTAAAGGATGTCCCTGTCATTTTCCTTCTGAGGGCTCCGTGGATGCCAGCTTAGGCGTTTCTTCAAAGGAGCGTTATTGAACTCAGGGAGGCCAATCCGAAGAGGGTCCGGTAGGGGGACATCTTCTATATAAAACCATTCCGAAGGCTAGTCTTCGGACGCCTTCTTCGGGGTTTTGGATAGATATCCGGTTCCGGCGATGCGCCATAGTTCGGCTCCGCCCACTTGATATATTGACCCCTCTTGAGAACGGGGCACAAGGTAGAACAACTTCTTCCACAATGCAAAATGAGCCTCGATGCCCAAAAACAGCTCGCAAAGGGCCACGAAGCCCGCAATATGCAAGATGGAGGCAGGCGTAAGGTTGTGCAACTGGAGGCCGTAGAACTCCAGGAGCCCCCGGAGAAACGGATGAACTAGAAATCTGAGCCCTCTTATCAAATAAGGGACAAGGCATATCCGCTCTCCTTTGGAGGGACTGGGGGCGCTCTCCGCTTGCTCTCCGCCCTTATAGGTGGCGAGTCCGGCTCGAACTGGAACCATGAAGGCTGGGGGAAGAAATCCCTTGGTTTGGAGCATCACTAGCTCGTTGTGTGGGACGGAGCATCTCTCCCAATCTCCAGGCTGAGGGCTGGGAAGGCGAGAGGAGAAGGCGCGTTGACTGTCCATGATGGAATATATTTCTATCAGATGCGCTCCGATGAATGCTCGCGAAGGGAGGATGGTGTGATTCGGATCTAGATCCTCGTCTCCTTTATAGGCAGCTCATTTGCGCAGCTAGGGGGGTAAATGTAAAAATACCCTGGCTTTTCGTATTCGCTCGACACGTGGAAGATGGACATTATTGGGCGAGGAAGCCGAGGAGTGCAATATTTACAAGAAGCCGTACGCTATTCAACAGGTACACAGGATTTGGAGAAGAACCCGCCTTGTAATGCCGAGGACAATCTACACACCGGACTCATCGCCATTGAAGCCTAGTTCGGGGGCTACTGAGGGAGTCCCGGATTAGGGGGTGTCCGGATAGCCGAACTACCACCTTTGGCCGAACTCCTGGCCTATGAAGATACAAGATTGAAGACTTTGTCCCGTGTCCGGATGGGACTTTCCTTAGCGTGGAAGGCAAGCTTGGCGATACGAATATGTAGATCTCCTACCATTGTAACCAACTCTGTGTAACCCTAACCCTCTTCGGTGCCTATATAAACCGGAGGGTTTTAGTCCATAGGACGAACAACAATCATACCATAGGCTAGCTTCGAGGGTTTAGCCTCTCTGATCTCGTGGTAGATCTACTCTTGTACTACCCATATCATCAATATTAATCAAGCAGGAGTAGGGTTTTACCTCCATCGAGAGGGCCCGAACCTGGGTAAAAACATCGTGTCCCTTGTCTCCTGTTACCATCCGCCTAGACGCACAATTCGGGACCCCCAGCCCGAGATCCGCCGGTTTTCATACCGACAGGTGTCATGTACAATTTTCATACCCGCATCACTGGTCTTGCTCCTTCATTATTGTTTTCTTGGTCTGGATCTTTGGCTGAAAGAGCTGGGCCATATTGCTTCTTCGTATGACCATAGGTACTGTCGGTGGAATTTTTCGGCAATTGTAGTTTATCCTCATTTTTCTGATAGGGTAACCCATTAAATGGCAGGTTGAACACCTCTCAAGTTCTGATCGTTGGGAAATGATCATCCAAAACCCTTGCAAGAAATCGGCAAATAAATCAGTATCCACCAGAACGGTCTTTACAACTCAGATCTGGGACATTACTGAAATAACTCAACCACGGCTCAGGACGGCCGAAAAGCAGCTCAGAGCATGAGACCGGGTCGATAAGAAGAAGGTGGCAACTCCCTAAAATAGCCAAAAAGCAGCTATAGGGCTACTGTCACAAAAAGAAACTCAACAGCTGTACGAGACGACCGAAAAGTGGCTCAGACTCGTGACAATCATTGAAGAGAGAAACAAAAATTGGCATGCACCCCGGATGGCTAGAAACAGCTCAGATCACAGGCGTGGTGTCGTCATTGGAGAAAAGGGGACAAGGGCTCGTCAGGATCATTTTCCAGGTTCACAGGTACTTGTACTGAGCTCATTGATGTCGTCAATCCTCATAATCCTTTGTGACACTGTGGTGTATACTAGCTTTATTCTATTAACCATCCTCACGTGGTTGTCAGATCCTCATCCGTGTGACTTGTAATATCTTGGTGGTATGCTCATTGCATATATATGAGGACCTGATTCCGAGACAGATGTGTATTCTGACTGATTCTTGATTTTGACCAAAATGTTGCAGATCTGATTCTTGGCATTCACTGCCATATGCTGTCAATTCATAGCATACTACCTTGTACCAATGTCTTACTGAGGAAGATTGGCTGGCTTGTGATCGAAACTTTCATCGGACAGCTTGCTGAAGAATACTGGGCATCGTGCTTCATAAGCTTACTCCCTTAAAGACTTTGCTGGGGAAAGACTCAGTACCTTATGACAGAAGCTTTTGTGGTTGCTTACTGAAGAAGGCAGAGTACCTTGTATGAAAATCACACGTGTATCGTACTAAGGAAGATAGATGAATCTTGCCTTGGAAGCTTCTTGGGTATCTAGCGATGGAAGATTGGGTTGCTTACACCAGAAGCTTCTTATTGTGATATGTGGACCGAGTACCACATATACATACCATCTTAATATTTCTGATGTTGATTTCTTGTATGAAATAGGGTTTTACTGGACTATCCTCCTTTCTGAGTACATGCCATATTTTTGCTTGCTTCCGGGCATATAATGTTTAAAAATCATTCTTAAAGACGAATCAAACTTGTATCTGAGCCAAACCTTTGACTGATAATATTCTGTCAACCTTGCACACAGTTTATCTTCTTGCTGATTTGATCATTTCTGCTATGAGGAGTACATGATGGGGAAGACTTGACACTCAGTAACATGATCATATATTCCCCAATCTGAATGCAGTCGGCTGAGAATTCCATACCGTTGTGAGGAGTGCATGTTAATGCAAACTTTATACTGACATTCCATCCAGGATTTCTTTTCTTTTCAGACGAGGTATTTCCAATTTCACCGCAGTCTGCTGACAATTCCATTCTATTTAGCTGAGTTTCCAAATATATGCATTTCTTGCTGACTCTTCGGGTCCGGTGTCGGTTGACGAGCAACTTTAATAGGGGGGAAATTTGTAACCCCGAAGGCCCAAAGAAAGGAACAAAAGAAACGACTAAAACAAAAGCACACAAGCATACTACTAATATAATTAATCAAGCAATCATCACTATTACTGCTACTCACACAATAATATGCATGCACGCCTAAGCACACAAATCTCGCGGAAACTCCGATATTGTGGTCTAATATGCTGTGGTGGTGTGCATGAAGATTATATCCATGTGTGGAAAGGAGTTGGCGTAACCGAAGCTACACCAAGCACTGGCTAAACACTGACTGGATCTGGATGGATACACAGGTGAGGACGGACATCACGATCAAGCAACAAGACACAAAAGTCACGACTACCTCATCATCAAGCGTACGAAGGGAATCATACCCATCCAAAGAATGAAATGACAAGGCAAGATAACAGTGGAAGACTGGGTCTAATAGCATTGCCCTTTTCTGATAACAAAGGTCAGCAAGGGTTGCCAAAAGAACGAGATGGAGGGCATAGATGATGATGTGGTCGCATCACACCGAAGAGCAGGCATGATAAGAAGGAGGGCGTAGGTAGTGAATCAGAACCGATACCACCTACACTCACAAGATTAACCGTTAGCGACTAAATATCTATATGCATGCTATGCGGCAAAAAATGCAGCAATCAAGTGCAACAAACCAACTGGGGTCTATGAGGGAGTTCTGGATTAGGGGGTATCCGGACAGCCGGACTATGTACAACGTCCGGACTGTTGAAGCGTGAAGATACAAGACTCAAGACTTCGGCCCGTGTCCGGATGGGACTCTCCTTTGCGTGGAAGGCAAGCCTGGCGATCTGGATATTATATTTCCTTCCTTGTAACTGACTCCATGTAAACCCTAGCCCTCTCCGGTGTCTATATAAACCGGAGAGGTTGGTCCTTAGAAGGCCGATCACAATTACAATCCTACCATCACAGGCTAGCTCTTAGGGTTTAGCCTCCACGATCTCGTGGTAGATCTACTCTTGTACTACCCATATCATGAATATTAATCAAGAAGGAAGTAGGGTTTTACCTCCATCGAGAGGGCCCGAACCTGGGTAAACATCTGTGTCCCTTGCTTCCTGTTACCATTAGCCTTGACGCACAGATCGGGACCCCCTACCCCAGATCCGCCGGTTTTGACACCGACATTGGTGCTTTCATTGAGAGTTCCTCTGTGTCGTCGCTGTCAGGCTCGATGGCTCCTTCGATCATCATCAACGACGCTATCCAGGGTGAGACTTTCCTCCCCGGACAGATCTTCGTGTTCGGCGGCTTCACACTGCGGGCCAATTCGCTTGGCCACCTAGAGCAGATCTATAGCTATGCCCTCGGCCACCAGGTCAGGTTCGGAAACTTGAACTACACAGCGGATATTCGCGAGGACTTGATCTTCGACGGATTCGGGCCAGCGCCAGAAGCGCCGAACAGTCATGATGAGCATGGCTTAGACCTGCTATCAGACGATGCTCAGGATATCACCCCGGCAGAATCCTCGGATCTAAATCCGGGGCAGGTTGTGTTGCCTAAGGATGGAGGGCTGGACCCCACTCTGCAGGTCATACCCTCGTCGGCGATGGAGCTGAATACAGGCCTCACTTCTGAGGGAGCATGTGACTCCGGACCCCCGGATTCATATCCGGATGTAGGTTCCAGTCCGCGCGTCCCTGAGCCCGCCGAGCCTGGTTGGGCTTCGGTGATGGAGTTCACCGCGGCAGACGTCTTTCAGCACTCGCCCTTTGGCGACATGCTAGACTTATTAAAGTCTCTCTCTTTGTCAGGAGACCCTGGGCCGAACTATGTCCGGCTTGAGTGGGAAGCAGACAACGATGGAATTCGTTGCCCACCCACCACCCACTTCATTGCCACGATCGATTATCTAACCGACGTGCTTAACTTCGACTCCGAAGACATCGACGGTATGGACGATGATGTAGGAGAATTACAGGAGCCACCGCTCACTGGGCGGTGGACGGCCACCTCCTCATACGATATATATATATATATGGTGGACACTCCGAAGGAAACAAACATCGATGAGGCAACGGAGGATAACCCCTCAGGAAGAAAAACAAAGCATGGGCATCGTCGGCGCCGCTCCAAGCCCCGCCAGAGCAATACCGGCCCCGGAGACAAAAGTAATCCGGACGGCGCCGAAGAAAAATATGACCCTGACCAGCCCGCCTTCGAGCAGGACGAACAGGAAGATGAGCATATCAGCCCAGAAGAACAGGCGATAGATGTATACCCGGAGGAGGACAACTACATGCCCCCCTCCGAAGACGAGATTAGCCTTGGCGACGATGAATTCGGCGTGCCTGAGGATCCCTTGGAGCAGGAGCGCTTCAAGCGTAGGCTTATAGCCACTGCGATGAGCCTGAAGAAGAAGCAGCAACAACTCCAAGCTGATCAAGATCTGCTCACAGATAGATGGACTGAAGTCCTGGTAGCCGAGGAATATGGACTCGAGCGCCAAACGGTTGACCGGCCACCCCGTGGCCGGGATAAAACGGGATACCAGCCCGGATACCAGGCCTCACCCCCACGCCGATATACTACGGCCCAGGGCAACAAGTTGCAAGATATTCTAGAAAACAAAGCAGGACATCCAAGATCGATTTACGGATCGCGGGGGCGTGCCCCAGCGCGCGACGATGATCGTCGCGCTAGATAAATCATCAACAAGTCCGGCCGGGCCGAACACAGCAACCCAGACCAATTTGAGCTGTGTAGCCACATAGCCCGGCACAGAGGCGCCGCACACCCCCTCTGCTTCACTGATGAAGTAATGGATCATGAATTCCCAGAAGGGTTCAAACCCGTAAACATCGAATCGTACGATGGCACAGCAGACCCCGCAGTATGGATCAAAGATTTCCTTCTCCACATTCACATGGCACACGGAGATGATCTACATGCCATCAAGTATCTTCCCCTTAAGCTCAAAGGACCAGCCCGGCATTGGTTAAACAGCCTGCCAGCAAATTCCATTGGCAGTTGGGAGAACCTGGAAGACACATTCCTTGATAACTTCCAGGGCACATATGTGCGACCACCAGACGTCGATGACCTGAGCCACATTACTCAACAGCCCGGAGAGTCAGCCCGGAAATTCTGGACTCGGTTCCTTACTAAAAAGAACCAAATAGTCGACTGTCCGGACGCCAAAGCCCTAGCGGCTTTCAAGCATAATATCCGTGACGAGTGGCTTGCTAGACACCTCAGCCAGGAAAAACCCAAGTCTATGGCAGCCCTCACAACCCTAATGACCCGTTTTTGTGCGGGTGAGGATAGCTGGTTGGCCCGCAACAGCACCACGCCACATTCCGGCACTTCGGATGGCCGAGATGCTAACGGCAAGCCACGGCATAACAGGCACAAGAGACGGAACAACGGCGACAACACTGAAGACACGGTGGTCAACGCCGGATTCAGCGGATCTAAGTTCGGTCAGCGGTAAAAGCCATTCAAAAGAAATAATCAGGGACCGTCTAGCCTGGACCGCATGCTGGAGCGCTCGTGCCAAATTCATCGCACCCCGAACAAGCCAGCCAACCACACCAATAGAGACTGTTGGGTGTTCAAATAGGTCGGTAAGATAAATGCCGGAAACAAGGACAAGGGGCAGCACATCAATGATGACGAAGAGCCCCGGCGTCCGAATACGGTGGGACAAAAGAAATCCCCCCCAGGTGAAAACGGTCAACATGATCTACGCCACTCACATCCCCAAGCGGGAACGGAAGCGAGCACTACGGGACGTCTATGCGATGGAGCCAGTCGCCCCCAAATTCAACCCATGGTCAGCTTGTCCGATCACCTTTGATCGTAGGGATCATCCTACCAGCATCCGTCATGGTGGCTCAGCCGCATTGGTCTTAGACCCAATCATTGACGGATTTCACCTCACGCGAGTCCTTATGGACGGCGGCAGCAGCCTGAACCTGCTTTATCAGGACACAGTGCACAAAATGGGCATTGACCCTTCAAGGCTCAAGCCCACTAAAACCACCTTTAAAGGTGTTATTCCTGGAGTAGAGGCCCGCTGTACGGGCTCTATAACACTCGAAGTGGTCTTCGGATCCCCGGTCAACTTCCGGAGTGAAGAGTTAATCTTCGACATCGTCCCTTTTCGTAGTGGTTACCATGCACTGCTCGGACGAACCGCCTTTGCTAGATTCAATGCGGTACCACATTATGCATACCTCAAGCTCAAGATGCCCAGGACCGCGTGGGGTCATCACTGTCAATGGAAATATGGACCGCTCCCTTCGAACAGAAGAGCATACGGCAGCCCTCGTGGCAGAAGTACAATGCGGCCTACTCCGACAAACCAATCCGGCGACAACTTCGAGCACAGTCAAGCGAGTCTGAAGCACCCCGCAACAGGATCATCAGGAACGCCAAGAGCGTGATTAGCAGTCCGGCCTCCGCTTAAGCCCCTTTAAAGCGGCATTCGTGCCACGCGTACACAATTACGCACTCGAGATACCATGGGCATAGGCGGAGGCGCATCAACTACTCAGTCAATAGTGCGGGTAACTGCCAAATACCTTCACACTCTTTCCCTCTTACATTTCAGGACACCGCGTTAGTGCAGTATCCTCAGAAGAGCCGAATTGCCGGACTTATATGGGAGGGACATCCAAGGCGGCAACAGACATGGTGCACAGAAGGAAATACCCAGGTGGAATCTACTTACGATCATTATACCTGCTTTATCTATCTGCACATAGCCCGCCCTTGGATAGGACATGTCAAATAGTCCTATTTTATCTCTGCTTCATGCATCCATTGTAAACATACGCTTAAAGGTATTTTTCGTCAATGGGAGATTATATATAGCGTCAGCTTATTATCCTTATTTGAGCATTTTCTTCTAAATGTTTATTTGGTATTGCATTCGTACACCTTGGTACGATCAGTTTTCCAGGGGCTTCTCAGGGCGCCCCATAATATGGCAAATAAAGTCTGAACACTTTCGACAGTGCGGCACCCCGAACTTATATCACTATAGGCATCAGCTCTGAATCATGTCTTGGGTCTACAGTTAGGATAGCCCAGCTCCCTTGTTTTGGTGCCTTACTTTCCGTTATATCGGCTAAGGTAGCGCAGGGAGAACTACTGCGATTGTGTCCCGGTTCTTCCGGACGAGTACCTCAGTAGAGAAAGCAGAAAACTGACCGGCATGATGTGGCGAGAGCTGGTCGCTGTTCGAGAGGTCTTAAAATCCTTAAAGATTTTCCGCTTTAGGCGATATATCGGCTTCGTCCGATCTAGGCGTGTATAGCGCCCCGATTCGGCCTTCCGGATTCTAGGGGCTTCGCCGAAATTTAAAATTGTAGACTTCTATGGCTAAGTGAAAGTTATAAAGCCGCATAGTCCGATTGCCTTGTTCGCTGCACCGGACACCTCCTTAAGGGACCAAACATTTGGATAAAGAGTGTCCGGGTTTTCCACGAAGACCCCAGTACTAGTTACATGGGGGAGGAAGCCGACGACTGGCCTACTTTCAGAATTTTATAAATAGCCGCACAGAAGGTAATATTTTAAATAACAAAAGCGCTACATAGCGCAAGTAACTTCGTCCTTAAAATACA
Organism: Triticum aestivum; assembly: GCF_018294505.1. Lineage (NCBI taxonomy): Eukaryota > Viridiplantae > Streptophyta > Magnoliopsida > Poales > Poaceae > Triticum > Triticum aestivum. Next base: position 683,635,642 of record NC_057801.1, on the reverse strand, counting down.
AACATGACAGAAGTGAATTCATTCAAAAATGGTGTCCTTGGTACATTCGTTAGCTAGAGACGAGCACCCTTCATAACGCCATCATAGTACATCTCGGGATGGCGATGTGCCTTGCCCTCCGATGGCCCGTCCTTGACCAGCTTCTCCGTATCCATCTTGCCCCAAATGCACCTTCACGCGGGCAAAGGCCCGGCGGGCACCTTCGATACAAACGGAGCGCTTGATCACCTCCAGCCGCGGGCAGGCATCCACCATCCGCTTGATCATGCCAAAGTAGCTACTGGGCATGAGCTCACCAGGCCACATCCGGACTATGAAACCTTTCATAGCCAGTTCGGCCGCCCTGTGGAGTTCAACCAACTGCTTCAGTTGGTCGCTCAGAGGCATCAGATGTCCGGCCCCATCATACTGGGACCAGAACAGCTTCTCCGTTGAGCTTCCCTCCTAGGCACGGTAGAACTCCGCAGCGTCTGATACGCTGCGTGGCAGATCTGCAAATGCCCCTGGAGAGCTCCAAATTCGAGTAAGTAAAAGAAGCGCCTCCTCAACATGTTTGCTTTGCATAAAGAACTTCTTACCCGCTGCTATCTTTTTGGCCTCTTGGATCTCCTGCTGTGCTTTCTCGGCTCCGGCCTTGGCGTCTTTCAAATTTACAAGGGCCTTTGCAAGCTCGGCCTCTTTCACCTTCAGATCATGCTCCATGGACTCACACTTCTTGCCGAGGTCCTGGAGCTCTTGTTGTACCTCGCCTACTCTAGCACTTTGCTTTTCGCGCTCCTTACATTCCGAGGCCGCCTTGTCTACGGCCTCGGACAACGCCTTTTTCAGGGACGCCACTTCGGCGGTGGCCCCTGTTACACAGTCATGACACTTAGGTGTTAGACTCACCAATTCTGCCTATCCTTAAATGCATAAGAGTGGGAATAACTTACCCTTGTTCTCTTTGAGCTGCCTCTTCGTGAGGTCGAGCTCTCCCTGCGCCTGCTCCAGGTCCCGCTTTAGCTCGGCAACCTCGATGGTACGGGCAGCAGCAGCAAGCAACACATCCTACTTATTCACAATAATACTTATTATTAGACTCCTGCAGACTATAATTGACCCCTCCGTTTGGCTTTTCTTTCCGAACACCAAACAGAGTATCAGGGGCTACTACCTATCGGGTGGTAATTTTGCACATATTTATTACTTACCCCAAAGCCTGTCAGGAGGCTGGTGCAAGCTTCGGTTAGTCCGCTCTTGGCGGACGTAACCTTCCGAATCACCGAACTCATAAGAGTATGGTGCCCTTCATCCATGGAAGCGCCGCGAAGCGCTTCCAGCAGACAGTCCGGCGCCTCATGCGCAACGGAAGTCCTCGATACAGACGGCTCGCCCTCCCTAGCGAGGGGTTGCCTGCCTGAGTCCGGAACCATCGAAGGTTCCGTAATTGTGTTCGGCTGAGAGCCCGGCTGGCCATGGCTCTCGTCGACACAATCCGCGGGGATCTTGAACCCCGCGTGTCCGACGTCTGGGACCCCGCCTCGGGGCGTCTCCAGAGTCACCTCCCCCCACTCTGGGAGCCTTTGGGAAAATACCTCCGTGTCATCCACGGGTTGAGGAGTAGTGGCTGTCGGAAGCAAATTCATCTCTGAATCGCTCAGGGACCCGGAGGAAGATACCTCGGGGTGATCCCTGGCCGGACTGCACGTATGTTCGGCGTTAAACAAAAGCTATAGAGTGAAGTTTTGACGGAGTGCGGACACTTAGGATCGCACTGGGGGATTCCCCCTCGGCAGCCACCCCTCCTCGCTGAGAGCGGCCGTGGCGGAGTAGTCCAGAAGGGGCACCTTCCCCTTCTTGGACGCCCAGCCTCCCCTCCCGGGGCGGCCTTCCTCTTCTTCTCCCCCAGTGGGGAGAGGTAGATTCTCTTCCTGATTCCCCCCACCTCCATGGGAGGAATCCGACTCGTCGTCATTAGACGATAGGGGAATGACGGCCCTGCGCCGAGGGCCTTTTCCGGCCCCCCGGTTTGCTTCCCCGGGCCCCTCATCCTCTTCGGATGGGGCATCTTCTTCTTCTTCCTCCTCCCCTTCGTGGGAGGAGTCCGCCTCGTTATCTTCGGACGAGGCTTCCGGCACAACCTTACGCCGGAGATCCTTTCGGATCCCCGGGGCCTTCTTCTCGGCCTTCTTCTCCGGCACCTTGTACGGTGCCGGGACCAGCATCTCCGTCAGGAGAGCATTAGGTGGGCCTTCTGGCAGCGGAGTCGGACAGTAAACCTGCTCCGCTGTCTCCACATAACCCTGAAGCAAACATGCATAATTACTTAAGGCTCTCCCATGAATATATTGGAAAGAACCGGGTCCGGTGGCAGTCTGAGAACTCACGTGACTAGGAGCCCGCGCGGCGTGAAGCCCGCAGTCCTTGGATGTGGGAGGAGGTACTTCAGAGGCCTTGAAAAGCACCTTCCATGCGCCTTTGTGCATCATGTCATAGAGCCTCAGGAGCGTCCGGTGTTTGGTCGGGACGAACTCCCACAGATTGACTGCCCGCCTCTGGCAGGGCAGGATCCGACGAACGACCATGACCTGGATCACGTTGACAAGCTTGATGTTCTTGTCCTTCATGCTTTTGATGCATGTCTAGAGTCTGGTCAGCTCCGTAGAATCGCCCCAGGACAGGCCCTTCCTTTCCCAGGAGGTGAGCCGCATGGGGGCTCTGGATCTGAATTCGGGGGCCGCCGCCCAGTTGGCGCCGCGCGGCTCGGTGATGTAGAACCAGCCCGATTGCCATCCTTTTACGGTCACCTAAAAGGAGCCGTCGAGCCATGTGACGTTGGGCATTCTGCCCACCATGGCCCCTCTGCACTCTGCTTGTTGGCCGCTTACAACCTTCGGCTTCACGCAGAAAGTTGGCAGCCATAGGCCAAAGTGAGGTCGGATGCGGAGGAAGGCTTCGCATACGACGATGAATGCCGAGATGCTGAGGATGAAATTTGGGGCTAGATCATGGAAATCTAGCCCATAATAGAATATGAGCCCGCGGACAAAGGGATGGAGTGGAAATCCCAGTTCACGGACGAAGTGGGCGATGAATACGACCCTCTCGTGGGGTCCTGGGGTCGGAATGACCTGCCCGACGTCCGGTAGCCGGTGCGCTATGTCCGCGGCCAAGTATCCGGCCGCCCGAAGATTCGCAATGTGCTTCTCCTTGACGGTGGAAGCCACCCACTTGCCTCCTGCTCCGGACATGTTTAGCTGTGCCGAGAAGACTTGGGCTTGGGTGCTGGAGCTCGAGGGGGTAAGAGTGGGCAAAGAAGGAAGAAGGCGTGGGTGAAAATGGAGAAATCGTATCCCTTTATAGAGGAGCCGAGAGCGGTGCGCCTCCCCACTTGCCCGTTGGGAATCGCTTGTTTCCCAAGCGCCACGGTTAATGGCGTGGTGGGATTACCCATACCCGTATTGATGAGAATACCGTGATAAGGGGACATGATCTCTGCTTTGACAAGACGTGTCAGAGAAACCGCCTCGCAATATGCGCTGTAGCTGGTTGTGGGAAAACGGATCGAATAATGATCCGACCATAATAACATGTCATGTCATCAGAAAAAGTTGTCAGCAGATTGCATTTGTGAAGTATCATTCTCTATACGGTGGCATATGAAGATCATCTCACAGATCCAGACACGGTCTAAGTGTTCGATTATTACTTTGGAGTATTCGGAGAAGGAACCCGCCTTGCAATGCCGAAGATTATACTGCGCGCCGGACTCATCGTCATTGAAGCCTGGTTCAGGGGCTACTGAGGGAGTCCTGGATTAGGGGGTATCCGGACAGCCGGACTGTGTACAATTTTCGGACTATTGAAGCGTGAAGATACAAGACTCAAGACTTCGGCCCGTGTCCGGATGGGACTCTCCTTTGCGTGGAAGGCAAGCCTGGCGATCCGGATATTATATTTCCTTCCTTGTAACTGACTCCATGTAAACCCTAGCCCTCTCCGGTGTCTATATAAACCGGAGAGGTTGGTCCTTAGAAGGCCGATCACAATTACAATCATACCATCATAGGCTAGCTCTTAGGGTTTAGCCTCCACAATCTCATGGTAGATCTACTCTTGTACTACCCATATCATCAATATTAATCAAGCAGGAAGTAGGGTTTTACCTCCATCGAGAGGGCCCGAACATGGGTAAACATTTGTGTGCCTTGCTTCCGCCGGTTTTGACACCAACAGTCTATACTACCACTTTCTAACGTTCGCACGGTCTAGGGCGTCCTACAGCCAGACCTGCTCTGATACCAAGCCTATGGCACCCCGGCTCAGAGAAAACCGGAACGCCTGGTATTCCAGCCCAGAGATCGAGATGAAGTCTTCTGGAATACGGCACTGCTTAGCATAGAACAAACCAACTCTTTATTACAATCTATTTGGGTACAAGGGTTACATCAGCATGGCGACACTACGCCCGCCACTGTTGCTCTATGCAAGCAGTAGAACAACACGATGCAGCGGAAGAACTCTAGCAGCGGAACAACGACGATGGTGGTCAACTCCACTCCGCATGGACTCTGGTTGGAATGCTTATCCTAGCTCGCAAACAAGGACTCCACGGCAAACAAGCAATCAAATCTGGAATGACCTACAAACTGGCATGACATGCCAGGTCAGTACATTCAATGTACTTGCAAGCTCACAATAACCAGAAGCATTCAAGACAAACAACAGCATGGCAATTATAGGTTAAGCAGAAATTAACATGATATCATCATAGCAACATGGCATCCACATGAACATGATACAGCTAGAACAACATGAACATATTAATCCAATAATACTAGCATGCAACATGATGACACTATATGCACCACTTATTCCGCTCGGGTTACGTGGTAACCGTCACATGTATCACTTACCAACCTCAGACATCACACGATCATCTCAGAATCAAATCAAGCTTGGTATAAACAATATCGTAGTAATCATTAAATAACCACAAGGAGCTTGATTTTTACCCAGGACTCTCGCACAACATCACGAATATACAACGACTCAGTATCGTCCATACCACCGTGATTCTTATGGCGATCACAACCACGACCAACACTTGGTCTCAAACCGTTATCCTTACGGCGATCACAACCACGACCAATACTTGGCCCGTGATCCTTACGGCGATCACAACCACGACCATTACTTGGCCTGTGATCCTTACGGCAATCACAACCACGACCAATACTTGGTCCGTGATCCTTACGACGATCACAACCACGACCAATACTTGGCCCGTGATCCTTACGGCGATCACAACCACGACCAGGCCCGTGATCCTTACGGCGATCACAACCACGGGTTGTCATTAATCAAGTTATTCTTATTACTGTTGACTCACGATGTGACCTACTTTTGAACTGGGCCATTATCCGCGGGCGCAGCTATCGATATATTTAATACACACTCTGCAGAGGTTAGTACACTGTACCCACACTACGGAACCCATGGCCTCACACTCCCATTCGGGTGGACCAATGGCGTTCCGACAAAACTGTCCTACTGCCATGAAACTCTCCCGGCCACTCCGACCAACTCCCCTTTGGGCTAAGTCATGGGTGGCCCCGTGTCTACCTCAAGACACAATGACCACCATCGTGGCCTGTCCCACACGGGGACACGGATCCAAAAACTCAACAACGGGCACACAAGGTTATGCCTGCTTACCGGTCCAGGGGACAACACGCCCATAACCTTCCCTCGTTGGAGGCACCGGCGAGAGGCACGACAATAGACCCAGTTAGGACCGTCCCATACCGGTAAGCGTGGTTGCACTGGTCAGCATCGATTCAGCGGCACCATGACTCAGCCAATAGTTGTTCAAGTTCAATTTAATCTGGTTAACTTGAATGCAAATATGCTGAGCCATGATAAAATAACATGATGCAAATTACAATGCATGAACATGATATCAACATAATCATGAGGGTATCACATAACTATCCACCATATCAACAATAAATCATATCCACTAAGCATGGCATACTGACTAGCATGACCATCACCAACACCAACTTGTACTACTAGCAAGCATAAACATATGAAAGGAAATACTAGCAGGTAGAACATGATAACATAGTATAAGACAACATAGCACAAAAGTGAACATGCAACTCTAAACATCACCGGAACAACGATAACCATCTTTTCTACAAGCAAACATTTAATAAAGATTCAAGTTGAAAACCATGGCTACTACATGACTATCATGCAAGTGGGTATTGTTGCTTGCCTGGGGATAAAGAAGGCACCGGGGAGAAGTGCAAGAAGCTTGCGGAAAGAATCGTCGGAAATCGTTCTCTTTCGGAGGGGGGCTGAAAAAGGGCAAGGGCAATATGGATATTTTCACACTGTCAAACCATAGTGAAAATGAAACCAACAGAACGGGCTCGACGATACGAAGAAGTAGGCTTTGGAATCACCTCATTTGGGCTACGGGTGAAAATATATGATAGTTTTTCTACTAGGGACCTCTTTGCAATAAAAATCATCACCAACAGGTCCTTAACAGAAAAACCGAACACACACTTGGGGAAATACGTTTTCGGTGGATGAAAACATAGATGCCTAAATACGTCTTCACTTATCCACGTCAGCATGGACAGGTCAACGTGCGGCCAGAGGCTGGGAGGCTAGCTGACTGGTGGGTCCCACCTTATCCACTTCTCTCTCTCCTCCCTTCTCTTCTTCCTCTCTCCTTCTCCCGACGGCGAGCTATGACAGAGGCAGGGCCAAGCGCTCCGGCGACGAGTCCGACCGACTCCGGCCACCTCTGGCGGCGCCCCACCCACCAGAACGATCAGGAGACGGAGGCGCGCCCATCCCGGCACTAAACGGGCCTCAAAGAGGGCGGGAGCGAGAGCACCAAGGACCAGGGCGGATGGCGGCTCGGTCGATCTAGGGAATGATGGCGCCAGCTACCCCGGCGACTAGTTGAGGGAAAGGGGAGGCTTGGTGGGTAGAGGGGAGGCCTCTGGGGTGGAATGGAGGAGGAAGGGAGCTCAGCTTGCCGGAATCGAGCTTGACAGAGACCGCGGCCATGGTGGCCAACCGCGGAGAGGAGAGCTCCGGGGCTCGGGCGAGAGGCTTGGAGGGGCTAGAGGACGTGCATGAGACCAGTGATGAGCTCGGAGGGGCTCGGGGAGGGCTTAAATAGGCGGGGCGAGGGAGGCCGAGCCGGTTGCCGCCGTGCACATCCGGCCGAGGCTCTGGCGATGGCCAGCGAGCACGGGGGGGGGGGGGGGGGGGGGGGGCGGGGCAACGGGGAAGGCAACGAAGGAGATGCAGACAAGCCACAGAGCTCACAGGCAGAAGACGTCGAGGGGAGGGAAGCTGCCAAGCGCCATTAATGCATGTCGGCTGCTCACCCGTGGGAGCGCGGCGACGAGCGCCGACGAGGAAGCGGACGGAGGGGGAGAGAGGTCCAGGAGGATGGCGACGACGTGGGCTATCTACTGGACATCCTCACAAGCACGAAGCCGACGAGAGGGGGAGGGGAGAAGCCAGAGCGCGCAATCTGCATGATGCAAGCGTGATCACCACGCGCACTGGTGCAAATAGGTCGTTTTGGCGAGGGCGACCATGTCCATTGGATTGACCCTAGTGACCTTAGTGTAATTGAGGAAATAAATCAATCTAGGGGCAAAGAAGAGATTTGCACTTAGCTCCAAAGTAAACCAGCAGCCAAGTGTTTGTGCTGTGCAGTGGGGACACCAGCTAGGTAACTCAGTAAATAATTTGTGTGGTGATGATCAAACACTAAGGTGACTATGATCACAATAAATCATCGTAAAAGGAGGAGTTTAGAGGGTGGTTGCTGAGAAAGTGCCATAATGGCCAGAAATGGGAATTTGGATGATGCACTCACATAGTTGCATCAATGGAGCTTAAAATGGTTATGGCCAAATGATTTCAAGATATTAAGATGCCCAAGGAGTTTCAAGCCATTTGGATGAACCAAAATAGCACCTGCTTCAGAAAGATTTATTCTGAGCAGAAATTTGGAAAATTTCCACAGGGCAAATGGACAATGGGATTGAGCCACAACTAGGTGGAGGGAGGTTACATGGATACTAGAAGGTCTAGGAAAATTTACAGCCATAATGGAGCAATATAAAATGTACTTGCTTCACAACTGAAATTTTGACCAGAAACTAAGATTTGAAGCTGTGCTCACATGGAGGCATGACATGAGCTCAACTTTGGTGGAGGGCTATGATATGATGATATGAAGGGCCATGCAAAATGCCAACTCATTTGGATATGCCTAGCTTGTACCTCCTTCACAAAGTTTCTTTCTGGATAGAAACTTTGGAAAATCATAATTAAATAATTACTAGGCAAATGTGGTTGCATTTTGGCATGTGGCAATGATATGGACATGAAAAGATGTACAAGGAGTTTGAGGTTAATTGGGCAAAGGAAAATGACACTTACTTCACAATGTGCCATTTGGGCAGAATAGGAAATGAATTATTGGAGGATTATTTTTGAACATGGCAATGAAAACTTTTTCCATATTTGATCAAGATATGACCCAAAAAAATTACGAGAATTATTTGGGAATTTTAGGAGTGATGGAAATATAGGTTGCTTCACAACCCAGGGCAATTTGAGTTATTCCTTTAACAGAAAAGGAATATTCCCAATAAAAAGAATATTGGGATTTGGGCTAGGATGAAATTGGCAGGGTCTAGGGAAGGATCTGGGAATGACAAGCCACTCTGGAAGCAAAGAAGAGGGCATCTTCTTCAGTTTCCAGAGCACAAAGCCAAACTCAAGTAAAAACCTCGGAAAAACAAAAGAAAAAGAATGGGCCAAAAATCAGGCTGTCACAATTATGGAACAAGTAAAGAAACTTTCCAGTAACGAATTGGACTTAGTATGGAAATACTGACGATCGAATCTCGGGCAAGTAACATACTAACAGACAAAGGGAATTACGTATGTTGTCATAAAGTTTCGACCGATAAAAAACTTCGTAGAATATGTACGAACCAATATGGGCATCCAGGTCCCGCTATTGGTAATTGACTGGAGAGGCGTCTCGGTCATCTCTACATCATTCTCGAACCCATAGGATCCACACGCTTAACGTTCGTTGACGATATAGTATTATATGAGTTATGTGACTTGATGACCAAATGTTGTTCGGAGTCCCGGATGAGATCACAGACATGACAAGGAGCTCCGGAATGGTTTGGAGGTAAAGATTGATATATATGATGATGCTATTTGGTCACCAGAAAGGTTTCGGAATGTATCGAGTAGTCATCGGATCACCGGAAGGGGTTCCGGGAGGCCCCGGGAGGTCATTGGGCCATATGTGCCAAAAGAGGGGAGCACACCAGCCCACAAGGGGCTGGCACACCCCACCTCTAGGCCGCTGGCCCTATGGAAGGAAAGGGGGGAGGGCTAGCCCCTACTGCCTTCCCTCCACCTAAGAGAAAGGAAAGGGGGGAACCCCCTCCTGCCTTCCCCCCGCGCGCCCAAGAAAGAAAGGGGGCGCGGCTAGGGCAGGGGCCAAGGGTGTCCGCTGGCCCCCTTGGGGTTGGCCTAGGCTGCCTTCCCTCCTCCCCCACCTATATATATGTGCGGTGGGAGAGGGGCAACACACAACACGATTCCCTAGCCGTGTGCAGTGCACCTCTCCCTCTAGTTCATCCTCGGTCATATTTTCGTAATGCTCGGCGAAGCTCTGCGTAGATAGTTGCATTACCACCGTCATCACGCCATCGTGCTGCCGGAGCAAATCTACTACTTCGCCCGTCTTGCTGGATCAAGAAGGCGAGGACGTCATCGAGCTGAATGTGTGCTGAACGCGGAGGTGTCGTATGTTCGGTACTTGATTGGGCGGATCGTGAAGGTGTGCGACTACATCAACCGCATTGATAAACGCTTCCGGTTAACGGTCTACGAGGGTATGTAGAGACACTCTCCCCTCTCGTTGCTATGCATCTCCATGGATAGATCTTGCGTGTGCGTAGAATTTTTTTTGTTTTCCATGCAACGTTCCCCAACACAGCACCCAAGCACCGGTCCACCCACATATCAAATTATCAAAGTAGCGAGCTCGAATCAAATAAACATGATGAAAGTGACTAGATGAAATTCCTGTGTGTCCTCGAGAACATTGTTCTTATTATGAGAGACTGCCCCGGCCTGTCCTTTGCTACAAAAAGGATCGGGCTACCTTTTCGCACTTGTTGCTACTATTGTTACTTGTTACTTGTTACAAATTATCTTGCTATGAAACTACATGTTACCAACAATTTTAGTGCTTGCAGAAATTACCTTGCTGAAAACCACTTGTCATTTCCTACTGCTCCTCGTTGGGTTCGACGCTCTTACTTATCGAAAGGACTATGATTGATCCCCTATACTTCTGGGTCATCAAGAAGACATAGATCCAAAACTCGCGTCGTAGGAGACCCCGACATCGGATAAGACTTTGACCAAATGACTATCAGGTAAGTAAGGCAACACCAAATGAACAGAGGAAGGAATGGGGAAAGTACCTGGGTGGACCACATCCTTAGTAGCAGCCAAGAGAGCCACCCGATCAGGGATGGGCTCCCCACTGGCCTTGCCCTTCGGCTTTTGCGCGCGATGGACACCGGGGAGTGAAGCGAAGCCGAACGCGCCACCGATGATGACACATCACCCATCGAGGCAGCAGTCACCACCGCACACAACTCTGTGTCCAGCGGATGGCAGAGGCCAGCCATAGATTGCCTTCGAGCCCGACGAGGCCCTACTCTTGGAGGAGAACTTCATCCCTCATGTCTTCTTATTCTTGCTAACACATCCCGAAGCAACCGAGGTCAGAGATGGAGGAACATCCACTATACCAGAGAGCGAGGGAGAGGCAAGGCAGGTCAACACGTTGGAGCAGACAATAAAAAATGGGGTGTCCGTGCCCTTCTCCGGAGGAGTAGATTGAGTACCCGGGGCAAACATCAAAGTGACATCAGTTGTAGCTCTAGGTTTGAACCCCTCTGACGCACCCCTAGCAGGGACATTGGATTTGAATAAGCCACAAATCTCCGAGCCCAGGCCTTCCCCTTCAGATCTGGTAAATTGGGCATCAGAGCCACCCCCGTGTTGCTGTCATCAGGACCATCATCCCGACGAGGCCCAGGAGGAGACGGGTTGGACGGAGGAGTAGAAGGGGGGGACCTGTTGAGCAGCCTAGCCTTCAACACGAACCCAAAGACAATAAGCACTGAAGAGGAGAAGACATCCACAACGCCATGGATGAGTGCCGGATTCAAACACCAAATCTTCATACTAGCCGGGCCTAGACAATCAAGCAAAGACAAGTCCACCTCAATAGGCTTGCCAACCAATTCACCAAACACCAACATAGACAAAGCAGTGTGAAGACCTGAAGGGACATCGTCAATCAAGACCCAGACATCAGACGACGATCCCATAGCCCTAGCCCTCCATCAGCCGCCTTAACAAACATTGCTACTTCTTGAGCTTGTGTTGGTTTTTCCCTTGAAGAGGAAAGGGTGATGCAGCAAAGTAGAGTAAGTATTTCCCTTAGTTTGAGAACCAAGGTATCAATCTAGTAGGAGACAACAAACAAGTCACCAAATACCTGCACAAACAATCAACAAACTTGCACCCAACGCGATAAAGGGTTGTCAATCCCTTCAGGTTACTTGCAAAAGTGAGATCTGATAGAGATAGATAAACAGTAAAGTAAATATTTTTGGTATTTTTGGTTTATAGATCGGAAAGTAAAAGATTGCAAAATAGTATATCAGAAATTTATGTGATGGAAAATTGAAACTTATATGATGGAAAATAGACCCGGGGCCCATAGGTTTCACTAGAGGCTTCTCTGAAGATAGAAAATATTATGGTGGGTGAACAAATTACTGCCGAGCAATTGATAGAAAAGTGCAAAGTTATGACGATATCTAAGGCAATGATCATGAATATAGGCATCACGTCAATTAGACTGAAACGATTCTGCATCTACTACTATTACTCCACACATCGACCGATTCCTGCCTGTATCTAGAGTATTAAGTTCATGAAGAACAGGGTAACACATTAATTAAGATGACATGATGTAGCGGGATAAACTCAAGCAACATGACGAAAACACCATCTTGTTATCCTCGATGGCAACAATACAATACGTGCCTCGCTGCCCCTACTGTCACTGGGAAAGGACACCGCAAGATTGAACCCAAAGCTAAGCACTTCTCCCATTGCAAGAAAAACAAATCTAGTTGGCCGAACCAAATCGATAGTTCGAAGAGACTTGCAAAGATATCAAATCATGTATATAAGAATTCAGAGGAGATTCAAATAATATTCATAGATAAGCTAATCATAAATCCACAATTCATTGGATCTCGGCAAACACACCGCACAAAAGTATTACATCGGATAGATCTCCAAGAACATCGAGGAGGACATGGTATTGAGAATCAAAGAGAGAGAAGAAGCCATCTAACTACTAGCTATGGACTCGTAGGTCTGTGGTAAACTACTCACGCTTCGTCGGAAGGGCAATGGTGTTGATGTAGAAGCCCTCCGCAATCGAATCCCTGCTACGTCTTGAGCTTGCGTTGGTTTTCCTTGGAGAGGAAAGGGTGATGCAGCAAAGTAGCGTAAGTATTTCCCTCAGCTTTTGAGAACCAAGGTATCAATCCAGTAGGAGGCTCCTCAAAAGTCCCATGAACCTACACAAAAAAACAAAGAACTCGCAACCAACGCAATAAAGGGGTTGTCAATCCCTTCATGGCCACTTGCAAAAGTGAGATCTGATAGGGATAGTATGATAAGATAAATATATTTTTTGTATTTTAAAATGTAGATGCAAAAAGTAAAGATGCAAATAAAAGTAGATTGAAAGCAAATATGATAAAAGATAGACCCGAGGGCCATAGGTTCCACTAGTGGCTTCTCTCAAGATAGCATAAGTATTATGGTGGGTGAACAAATTACTGTCGAGCAATTTATAGAAAAGCGAATAATTATGGGATTATGTAGGCGTGATCATGTATATAGGCATCACCTCCGTGACAAGTAGACCGACTCCTGCCTGCATCTACTACTATTACTCCACACATTGACCGCTATCCAGCATGCATCTAGAATATTAAGTTCATAAAGAACAGAGTAACGCATTAAGCAAGATGACATGATGTAGAGGGATAAACTCAAGTAATATGATATAAACCCAATCTTTTTATCCTCGATGGAAACAATACAATACGTGCCTTGCTGCCCCTGCTGTCACTGGGAAAGGACACTGCAAGATTGAACCCAAACCTAAGCACTTCTCCCATGGAAAGAAAGATCAATCTAGTAGGCCAAACCAAACTGATAATTCGAAGAGACTTGCAAAGATAACTCAATCATACATAAAAGAATTCAGAGGAGATTCAAATATTTCTCATAGATAAACTTGATCATAAACCCACAATTCATCGGATCTCGAGAAACACACTGCAAAAAGAGTTTACATCGAATAGATCTCCACAAGAGAGGGGGAGAACATTGTATTGAGATCCAAAAAGAGAGAAGAAGACATCTAGCTAATAACTATGGACCCGAAGGTCTGTGGTAAACAACTCACAAATGGAGTCCCTAGAGTTCCGCCACAGAAGGTTACGGTGGTGGAAATTGTGTTTCGTTGGCTCCCTGGATGTTTTGGGGTACGTAGGTATATATAGGAGGAAGATGTACGACGGTGGCCACTCGTGGGGCCCAGGAGACAGGGGGCACGCCCAGGAGGGGTGGGCGTGCCCTCCTATCTCCTGGCCTCCTCGTTTGCTTCTTGAATTGCACTCCAAGTTCTCCGGATCACGTTTGTTCCAAACATCACGCTCCCGAAGGTTTCATTCCGTTTGGACTCCGTTTGATATTCCTTTTCTTCGAAATATCGAAATAGGCAAAAAAGCAGCAATACGGGTTGGGCCTCCGGTTAGTAGGTTAGTCCCAAAAATGATATAAATATGTAAAATAAAGCCCATAAACATCCAAAAGGGGTAATATAATAGCATGGAACAATAAAAAATTATAGATACATTGGAGACGTATCAATCCCCCTCCGGCAAGACGCCGGAAAAGGCCCCTATATGGGATCTCACGGTTATAGAAGGTTGCGGCGGTGGAAAAGTGTTTTCGTGGCTCCCTCTATTGATTTTGGGATATATGAGAATATATATGCAAAGGAACTAGGTCGGTGGAGTCACGAGGGGCCCACAAGGGTGGGGGCACGCCCTACCCCCCTGGACGCACCCTCCGTCCTTGTGGCCGCCTCGTGGCTTCTCTGACTTGCACTCCAAGTCCTCCAGATGTCTTCTGGTCCAAGAAAAATCATCGTGAAAGTTTTATTCCATTTGGACTCCGTTTGGTATTCCTTTTCAGTGAAACTCTAAAACAAGGAAAAAACAAAAACTGGCACTTGGCTCTAGATTAATAGGTTAGTCCCAAAAATAATATAAAATAGCATATTAATGCATATAGAACATCCAAAACAGATAATATAATAGCATGGAAAAATAAAAAATTATAGATATGTTGGAGACGTATCAAACACCATAAGTTGATTGAGAGGCAAAGTGAAACTAGTGCATGATGAAACCATCTTCAAGCTTTCTTTAGAAGGCAAGACCACTGCAAACTCAAACTCCGAGACTTGCTGGACTTGCAATACCAGCCGTCAAGCCCCCACTCTCTAAGCTCATTTGGGATCACTTGAGGACACAACAAGGGATTGAACAGTAATGATTGCCACATTGGAGAGAGTAGGAGCAACCACAACCATAGCCAAGTCACCATCCAAAGCAAAGAAAGTACATCCCAGGAGCCCAAAATCAAATTTTTTAAAGGATGACGGTTTACAGCAATTCTGACAATCAGCAGTGAGATGGCGCTCAGTCCGACAAATGAGATAGAAAGGGGAGAAGGTGTAGCAAGATTTAAAGTGCCCCGACCGGTGACAAGCAAAAAAGTAAGCATGGACGAAGAACTAGGTGAGGAGGGGGAATCAAGTGTTGTGGAAGAGGAGGAGGCAGGGGTAAGATGCCATCCCGAGCAGCAGATGATGAGGCCCCGGGGTCCGAAGAGGAGAACTTGCGAGCCTTGTAGGGGAACGAAGATGGCCCATAACCAACCCACTAGAACCGTCAGCCACCCTCACCGCCCCCGGCACCACCGCAACCATAGAACCGCCGGCCTATTCCTAGAGCCTCCCCTAGTTTTGTTCTGGTTTGTTGGATTTTGGATATTCAGACCAGTCTGTGGACATTTGATGACTATTAGTGGATGCCTTAATGTGTCTGAATCGTTCAGTTGAAACAATTTGTGGCTGATTTTGTGATCTCAATTGAAGTTGCCTTAGAGGTTGTGGTTCTTGATCTAAATTAGAAGTTGTGATGAATCTTGCAAGATGCAATGTGTTTGGAGTAGTGGTGAATCTACTAGGGGCAATGTTGGCGGCATGGAGCGGGCGAATGGTGGCGGCGGCACGGAGTTGGCGACGTCTGTGGTCTCCTACGACTCCTCTTCCTCCTGCGTTGCATCGATGTCCGCAAACAAGGCATCCCTCTCCTCCTGTAAGACGTGCAGCCACCATTGCTGGTGGCGGATCTCGCACACACTATAGTAGGACAGGAGCAGCAACCATTGCTCATCCAGGAAGCCCGAACCATTCGCCACCATGCTCGTGACGATGTTGTCCTTCGCCTGGTTGCCAATGAATTGTTTTTCCATAAGCCGATGCTCGACGAGGAGCTGGAGGTTATACCTCTGGTCCTCCGACGCCTGCCGGAATGTCCCATCCTCCTCTTTCACCAACATGTCGGTGAAGTGCACCCTCTTATGCTCCAAGGTGATACCGGCATGGATCAACGAGGGCGATGACGCCGACTCATTTTTGGCGACCTCGTTCATCGTCTGATCGATGTTGCTACTCTATGGAGAGCTTGCTGGCAAGCCTGCCTATATCTAGTGGCTCGACGGGCCTGTCAGCTGGCCGCAATGCCAGACAGCTCCTGCTTCTATTTGTTGGACATGTATTACCACAGTGCTTTGGAGCTCGAGGTCATGGCGGACATGTGATACATCTCAAACTTATCTGCAATTTTTTATTGTTTCATGCTATTATAATATCACTTTTGAATACTTTTTATTGTAGTTTGTATTTTTTTAGACTAACCTATTAATTTAGTGTCAAGATCCCGTTGTTATTTTCTGCAAGTTTCCAAGAAATAATTATATACGGTGGTCGAAATGTCATGAGGATTTAATACGATTTTTTTTCTCAGCATGAAGAATCCATAAAGTACCAGAGCCAGCCAGGGCCCCACACGGCCAGGGATTGGCCCGCTCCTCAAGGCCGTGTGGGCTCCTTGTGCACCTCCTTTGCTCCATTCTTCCACCTATAAATATCCATATTTTGCGAAACCTCGGTACCAATTTTCTATGATTCTTTCTTCCACCGCAAGCTTCAGTTCCAAGGAGATCCAATTCGGAGGTCTGTTTTGCAACCCTGCCAGAGGGGGAATCCACCACAGTAGGCTTCTTCATAAACATTATTTCCTGCATGATGATGTGTGGGTAGTTCCTTTAGGACCTTAGGGACCATAGTAGTAGCTAGATGGCACCTTCTCTCCCTTGTGATTCAATATAAAGTTCCCATGAGCTGCCTCACATCATCAAGACCAATATGATGTAATCGGTGGTGTGTTTAGTTGGATATGATGAATTGTCATGTGATTAGATTGTTCACTGAAATTAATTGAATCTTTTGTAGTTTCTTTGTCGTATAACTAAATAGCTTTGTGTGCTCTCTGATCTATTTGTCTTCTTTAGCCAAGTTTGATGGGTAGTTCTTCAGAGGAATTTGTGCATTTTAGTGGGTTATAATCTTGTGGTGATCTATATCCTAGTGAAAGAAAGGGACAATACATGTATTGTATTGTTGCCACTAAGGACAAAACGGTGGGTTCTTTATCACACTCGGATGATAGTTTTTATCATGCTTATTGCAAAGCTCTGTTTGTCATAAAATTAATACTTCAGGATGCATACTGGATAGCGGTCTTGGGGTGGAGTATTAGTAGCAGATGTAGTTAGATAATGGTCTACATTGTTGGGAAATGTTGCATCGAAAAGAAAAAAACTTCTATGCACACGCAAGATCTATCTAGGAGATGCATAGCAATGAGAGGGGAGAGTGTGTCTATGTACCCTCGTAGACTGTAAGTGGAAGAGTTTCACAACGCAGTTGATGTAGTCGAACTTTCTGCGCGATCCAACCGATCTAGTACCGAACGTACGTCACCTTCGCGTTCAGCACACGTTCAGCTCGGCGACGTTCCTCGCCTTCTTGATCCGGCAAGACGTCGAGGTAGTAGATGAGTTCTGTTAGCACGATGGCATGGTGATGGTGATGCTGAAGTAATCTCCATAGAGCTTCGCCTAAGAACTACAAAAATATGACCGAGGGTGTAAACGATGGAGGGGGCGCCGCACACGGCTAGGCAATTGTCTGGGGTGTGCTAGGCGCCCCCTCCTCATATATATAGGTGGGAGGGAGAGGGGAGAGGCCAAGGGGCGCCCAAAGTAGGACCGAATCCTACTTGGGCTCCTACCCTTGGCCACCGCCCCCCTGCCATGTTTATCGGAGGGGAAACGAAAGAGGGGGAGAGGGAAGGAAGTGGAAATCCTAGTCCACACCTTCCTTTCCCTTCTCCCCTTTCCTTCTCCTCCTTAGGCCGGCCCATACGGGGGGCGCACCAGCCCCTTGTGGCTGTTGTGTTTCCCTTCTTGGCCCATAAGGCCCATATCTTTTGCCGGGGGTGCCCGGAACCCCTTCCGGTGACCCAATAAGTACCCGGTACCCCCCGAAACACTTCCGGTGTCCGAATACTATCGTCCTATATATAAGTCTTTACCTCACAACCATTTCAAGACTCCTCGTCATGTCCGTGATCTCATCCAGGACTCTGAACAACATTCGGTCACCAAATCACAAAACTCATATAATACTATATCATCAATGAATGTTAAGCCTGCAAACCGTACGAGTTGGAGGACTATGTAGACATGACCGAGACACCTCTCCGGTCAATAACCAATGGCGGAACCTGGATGCCCATATTGGTTCCTACATATTCTATGAAGATCTTTATCGGTCGAATCGTTATGACAAGATACGTAATTCTCTTTGTCCATCGGTATGTTACTTGCCCGAGATTCGATTGTCGGTATATTTATGCCTAGTTCAATCTCGTTATCGGTAAGTCTCTTTACTCTTTCCATAATACATCACCTCATGACTAAGTCCTTAGTCGTTTTCTTCCAAGCTTATGATGTGTATTACCGAGAGGGCCCGGAGATACCTCTCCGATACTCGAAGTGACAAATCCTAATCTCGATCTATGCCAACACAACAAACACCTTCAGAGATACTTGAAGAGCATCTTTATAATCATCCAGTTACGTTGTGACTTTTGATAGCACACAAGGCATTCCTTCAGTATCCGTAAGTTGCATAATATCATAGTTGAAGGAATATGTATTTGACATGAAGAAAGCAATAGCAATAAAACTGAACGATCATTATGCTAAGCTAACACCTGGGTCTTGTCCATCACATCATTATCCTAATGATGTGATCCCGTTATCAAATGACAACTCATGTCCATGGTTAGGAAACCTTAACCATCTTTGATCAGTGAGCTAGTCTAGTATAGGCTCACTAGGGACACAGTGTTTGTTTATGTATTCACACATGTATCAAGGTTTCCGATCAATGAAATTCTAGCATGAATAATAAAACTTTATCATGAATAAGGAAATATAAAATCACAACTTTATTATTGCCTCTAGTGTCATGGTGGGCGCATGGCAGATGCCAAGGGATGGCTAAAGAGAGGAGGAGGCTCGAGGGCGCTGGTAGGCAAGGTTGGCATGAGTGGGCGCGGGACGCCGGACATACCCAGGTTCGGGGCTCTCCGGAGAGATAACACCCCTAGTCCTGCCGAGTGTAGTTGGATGGTCGATAGTACAATGTTGCTCCTGGAGCTGTATGGAGGAGGAAGGAAGCTGGCCAAGGCTTGGGCTGCTCCTTCTCTCTGGTGTTGCGGTTTGGTGGCTAGTTCTGTGCTTACTTGCTTTTCTCTCGTTATATGTTGCTTGCCCGTATGATCGTGGGCTCCTGGGGGGTTTTATAGACCAACCCCCAGGGGTACAATGGTAATGTTACAAGTCGGTGGGTCCGTATTATCGGTGACCGGGGACCCGGGCTGGGCCCGCTGAGGGCTTGTGGTTCGCCGGGTTGCCCTAGGTGCGG
Organism: Triticum aestivum; assembly: GCF_018294505.1. Taxonomy (NCBI): domain Eukaryota; kingdom Viridiplantae; phylum Streptophyta; class Magnoliopsida; order Poales; family Poaceae; genus Triticum; species Triticum aestivum. The sequence continues at coordinate 683,616,282 of NC_057801.1, read as the reverse complement.
GCCCGTGTGCCTAGGGAGACCATGCGCCGTCTTGTCGATCGTCAGGGCGTGACCGAGTCGAGTTGCGTACTGTGCTCTCCGTCAGGTTGCCGCTTGCTGTCGTCAGCGGTGAGGGAGGGGACACGATAGCCACGCCGACCCTGGTCAGCGGGTAGGTGAGGGACACTGTTGCCACGCTCCGGCTGACCAGAGGCATGGGTGGGGCACTGTTGCCTTGGTCATTGTTGATTGAAGACTCGTCCCCATCGTACAGCCTGGATGGGACGAGAGCTGACCTGCGGCTGGATTGCGTAGCACGCCACGGGTGATGTTGGCTTGTCGAGGAAGCTTTGGTCGTGCCGGGTTCGGCTGTCTTGCGCTAGTCGATGGGGCCGAGTCGATGTGTCTTGCCGGGTCGGTGAGTCTGGCCGGGTTGTGGGGCTTGGCCGGGTCGAGCGACCCGGCCAAGCGCGTGCCGATTTTGAGGGGTGGTGCCAGCCCCGTTGTTTTTGAAGAGGATTCGGGTTCCGTTGCCTGCCCGGGGTCCATCCCCCCGACAGTAGTCCCCGAAGCTGTGAAGGTCCGCCGTCTTCGGATGAGTGGGCCTTCACAGTTTCCCCCTTAAGCAGGGCGGATTCTGTGAGCGTCGGGTCCGGCAACACCCTCTGTGTGCCGGTTTTCTCGGATACCGGATCGCGGCAACCCGGCCATGGCGGGAACCGAGTCCGTCGAATCTTGGGGCAATCCCTTGGGCTTCGCGTGGGCGCCACGTGGTGCCCAGTAGTCGGAGGGGCCTGACAGGCCACGCGCGTGACAAAACTAGGCGACGGGCTGGGTCCCACCGCCGCGCACCCTCGGCCTACGCGCGCAGATTTATTGCGGCGTCCGGGGGCCGGTTGCTCTTCCTCGGGCAGTTACTGCGCGTGTACGCGCATACTTATTGCGGGGTAGTGGAACGGGCACGTGTAGACGATCCCACTTCCCCACTTCTCCATGTTCAAATCGAGGGTTATAAATGAGGGGGAAGGGGGGCGGTGGACATTATTCTCACTCGTGCCCTCCTGTCCCTTTGCTCTCGCTCTGCTCTTTGCAACTCACGCACTGCAGCGCCCGCTGCTCTGAGCAGAACTCCTTCACCGTCCATCTTATCTCTTCTTCCTTTGATCATGGCACTGCCATCGGGCTCCTGGATGTGTTTGAATGTCACCACCGAGGACATCACCCAACTTAGGGCGTCGCGGCGCCTGCCGCGGGAGACGGACGTCGGCGTCCGTATGCCGCGCGGCGAGTAGAGGCCCCGACCCGAGGAGTAGGAGCGCGTGGTCTTCCTCACGCACTTCGAGCACGGGTTCGGGCTGCCGGCGAGCACCTTCTTCTGCGCGTTCCTGGAGTTCTTCGGGCTCCAGCCGCATCACCTTGGCGTCGGTGCCATCGTCCAGCTCTCCGGCTTCGTCACCCTCTGCGCGGGGTACCTGGGGGTCGAGCCCACGATCAACCTCTGGGCGCGCTTCTTCTCCTTGAAGCAGCAGGGTCCGTCGGCCGGGGAGTTTGCCGACTGCGGCGCCACCGTCATCTCGAAGCGGTCAGCGGCGGATTTCCCCAAGATCCCGCTGGAGATTCTGCCAAGAAGTGGCAGAACTCCTTCTTCTACGTCCACAACCTTGGTGCTGACCGCATCAATCTTCCGGCCTTCGCCATCACGCCGCTGCGGGCGAAGATGAACTGGGGCTACTCGCCCAGGCGCCCGTCGTAGGAGATCGTCAATCTCTGCGAGCGGGTGACGGTGATGAGGACACAGGAGGGGCTCACCATCACCAACCTCCTCGCCGCGTTCTTCATGCGCCGAGTCCTCCTGTTGCAGAGGCACTCCTGCCTCATCGTAGAGATAGTCGGCCTTCAAGACCCCAACCGCATGGGGTCGACGCGGCTGTCGGCGGAGCAGATCGTGCGCGGAGTGAATGACATCTCCAAGGCCAACCTTGGAGAGGACTGGCGGTTTGGCAAGGTGCCGTACAGCGAGTCGAACCCGGCGCCGCAGGTGAGTGTCTGGTCTTCTTACTTTGCTCCTGCGCACCTTCTCATCTGTACCGACGCGACGCGAGAGGTGCTTCTGAACACGATCCGGCATCCTTAGTCCCGGGCTCCATCACAGGTGGTGCCGGCGGCACTAGATTAGCTCGCGGCCCACGACGGGGAGGAGGAGGCCGAGTCCGACGCCGGCGCTGGGCGTCGCGTGGGTAAGTCTTGCATTTTTCTTCATGTGTCTTGAATTGCTGATCATAGCACGGTGCGGGCGATGCTGATGCCGGTTGTTGGTGCAGTGGTGTTGGGCGGGGGAGGCGGCGATGCGGGCGGAGCCGGGTCCTGACACGGGGCGGCGCCGAGCCGCCCGCATGGGAAATATAGCGTCGCGCCGTGACCCCGGGCCCCGAAGCGCACGGTGGACCCGGTCGGGGCCAGGAGGCCGGCCAAGAGGAAACGCGGCGCCGGGCACGGGAGGCAATCCCGGTCCCTGTCTGGTTGGGGTAAGCTTTATTTTCCGCATGCATCCCGGTCGCCGAGCTAGTCTTATTTCTTTTTTGGTCATTCTGTCTTCTTCTTCAGGTCACCAATCGCACTAGTGAGGGCGGCGGCGGAGGCCGTGGCCACCGAAGGGGCCGTGTTCCACAGGAGCCGGTCCGACCTCGCCGACCAGGACGAGGTGGAGGGACGGGCCGACTCGGACCTCGACCTGGACCCGAACGACGCCGAAGCTTTGGCCTGGCGGGACAGGAACAGGGCCGAAGCGGAGCTGGAGGCGGCGTCGGTCCGAGCTTGGACCGATGCGGCGGAGGCATGGGCGTGAGCCGGCGCAGAGCCGTCCTGGCGCGAGATGCCGGAGGGCACAGTGGCGGCGGCGACGGTCTTTGAGCCGTCATCGGCGAGGGAGCACGACCGTGGAGGCCAGGCTGAGGTGGTGATCCTCAAATAGGAGGTCGTGGAGGTGGGGGATGATACCCCGCCGCGGGCCGACGTGGTCGAGCGGGCGGGGGCTGATGGTGGTGGAGGCGGCGCCGTCTTGGAAGAGGCGCTGCAGGCGGCGGTGTCGGAGCTGCCGCCGGTGTTGGAGGAGGCTGTAACACCCCCGATTCGATGCGCCAGGTGTCTTCCAGTTATTCGCCATCGTTGCCATGTCATTTGCTTGCGTGTTGCATTTTGCCATGTCATCATGTGCATCTCATTTTGCATACGTGTTCGTCTCTTGCATCCGAGCATTTTCCCCATTGTCCGTTTTGCAATCCGACACTCCTATGTCCTCCAGCGTTCCCCTTCTGTCTCCTGTTGTGAGCGGGTGTTAAACTTTCTCGGAATGGCCAGAGGTTTACCAAGCGGCCTTGGTACACCACCGGTAGACCGCCTGTCATGTTTCGTGCCATTTGGAGGTCGTTTGATACTCCAACGGTTAACTGGGTAACCGTAAAGGCCTCTTTTGTGTGCAGCCCAACACCCCTTCAAGCAGCCCAAAAACCCATCCAAACCCCCTCCATGCTCTCGGTCGTTCGATCACGATCGTGTGGGCGAAAACCGCACTCCATTTGGAGTCTCCTAGCTCCCTCTACCTATAAATAGGTGCCCCTCCCTGAATTTTCGCGCAGTCCAACCCTAGCTTCTTCCTCCTCCCGCAGCTGGACACGTCCGCCCACCGCCAGACATGTCCACCGCCGCCTCCACAGCCAACCGCGAGCCATCACCTATCCTCCCCACGCCTCCCATCGCCGCCGGCCCGTGGAGCCCATCCCGGACCCGCGCGGGCCCAGATCCGCAGCCATCGTGAGCCCGCTCTGTGCCCGAGCCTCCCGCTCCCCCGCTCGAGCTCATGCGAGGGGAGGAGTCCCTCGAGCAGCCCCGATCAAGGAGCTCGCCACCAGCAGTCGCCGCCGGCGACTCCCCTCCTCGCTGTCGTCAAGCCCCACGGGGACCTCCCAGGCCGGCCCTCGTGCTCTCCTCCCATTCTGCTCTCTCTCTCGTTACCTCTCTCTCTCTCTCTCTCTCTCTCTCTCTCTCTCTCTGTGGAACCTTGCAGGACCACCATGACTGCCCCGATCTACGAGCTCGCGCCGCCCCAAGCCGCCCCATCACCGGGAATGGGTTGCCCCGCGCCCAATCTATCCATTCCCGACCTTCCCGAGGCCCGCCGGAGTCCCACGCCCCCTCCTCGTTGCTGTTGACTCCCGCCATGGCAGTTCTGTACGAGAGAAGGAGCCAACCCCGCCCTGACAGTTTTTTTTGCGAGGTGAAAAAAAACTGCAAAGTCCCAGAGATTGTTACATTCTGGTGCCCTGTTCAACATGCCATAACTCCTCATCCGTAGATCCCTTTTGCATGTTTAAGATGTCAAAACGTTCGCTGTGAGATGCTCTTCATTTCTTTACATTATGCCATGTTTGTTGAGTTCATCTTGATGCCCGAATCATCGTTGCAAGATTGCTATATAATGTTAATCTACTGTCTGTTAACAGAACTTGGTGATTTGTCATTTTTGTTGCATTTGATGTGTGCATCCTATGAGTATGAGCTCTACATGTGTTTTGAAGTACATCATGCCATATTTACAGTGGTGCAATCCATGTATTTTTGTGAGTCTTGTACTGAGTGCATCGAGCTCGTGAAGTAGAGTACTTGCTGTTGCTGTTTTGCTAGTCTGTTTCTATTATATCATGATGCTATGTAAACCTGCTTCTACAAGTCATTCTATGCATAACCTGGAGATGTTCACTAAGGATGTTTTGTTATAAATGTCATGCTCTATCCATCCATGCCCCTGGTTGCATTTATAGCCTGCTGTAGCTTGTTGCAATCGTGTTCTCAAATTGCTAAATAATGTTGCGGTCAGCCTATTAACATTAAGTTCAATGTTGCCATGATAGTTGTTAGTGATCCAAGCATGCTATGAACTTGCTCTCGCCATTATTAGATTCATAAACATGTCTTATTACTGTTGGTTGCCTTGTCATGCCATGTATTGCTCTGTGGTGAGTGGTACAAGCTCACCAACATGCCTACTTATTATTGTTCCTGCCATGTATGAATCTGTCATATAACTTGCCATGTTTACATGGGTGCTATCATATCTTCTGTGCATTTTTGGCTCATGTACAGTAAGGGTCATTTGTTCTATTAATTTAGTATATTCATGCCATGCCTTTGTTTACCATGATAAGTTTCTGTAGCATGTTGTTCGATAGCTCTAAACATTGCAACCTGATGTTATTTCTGCCAAGTCTGTAAACTGTTATTATATGCAATCTTCCCATGTGGTTTTGAGCATGTTCTAGTGATTTCTGGAGATAGCTCATTGTTTATGTTTTATCATGCATTACCTGTACATCATGTACATGCCTTGTGTTTTCATATTGTGGTACTGTAGCATGTTGTTTTGGTGCTCGCAATATGCCTAGTTGCTGTTTTGGACATCATGCCCTTTAACCTTGTATGAAGTGTATGTGTTAACCCGTTGCTCCGTTTTGAGTGTGCTCTATATGAAACTTGCTTGTTTTTGCATGTAGTTTCATATTACCATGTTGCATCCTTGTTTTGAAGTGTTTTCTTGATGTTTGTATGCATTTTGCATCAATGCCATGTTTAACTTGTTTTGCTCTTATCTTCTAGGCCGTAGCTCCGATCTAAATGAACTTTATATGTAAGTTGACTAGAATTTCATGTAGATCCTCTTGGTGCTCTTTAACTTGCTGATTAACAACTTTAACTTAATGTTTGTTCAGATATGGACAAACTTTGAAATTTGCATATGAGGACTTACCAGAATTGTTATATGTTGTTCCCGGCCTCATTTAAACTTGCCTTGATGTGTTTCTCTTGTTTGCATCCTCTCTTGCCATGAGTAGCTTCATGTAGTCTTGTCTTGCGTCATGCTTGGTTGTGCATCATGTCATGTATATGTGTGGTGTGTTTACCATGTTGTGTGCTTCTTCTCGATAATTCTTGTTTCGTTGCGATCGTGAGGATTCGTTCGTCTACGCTTGGTTCGTCTTCGTGGCTTTATATTCTTCATGGACTCGTTCTTCTTCCTTGTGGGATTTCAGGAAAGATGACCGCTACCCTGGATATCACTACTATCATTGCTATGCTAGTTGCTTCGTTCTATCGCTTTGCTGCGCTACCTATCTTTTGCTCATCAAGCCTCCCAATTTGCCATGTCAGCCTCTAACCTTTTCACCCTTCCTAGCAAACCGTTGTTTGGCTATGTTACCGCTTTTGCTCAACCCCTCTTATAACATTGTTAGTTGCAGGTGAAGTTGAAGATTGCTCCATGGTGGACAGGATTATGTTGGGATATCACAATATCTCTTATATTTTTAATGCATCTATATACTTGGTAAAGGGTGGAAGACTCGGCCTTATGCCTGGTGTTTTGTTCCACTCTTGCCGCCCTAGTTTCCGTCATACCGGTGTTATGTTCCCGGAATTTGCGTTCCTTACGCGGTTGGGTGATTTATGGGACCCTCTTGACAGTTCTCTTTGAATAAAACTCCTCCAGCAAGACCCAACCTTGGTTTTACCATTTGCCTCACCTAGCCCTTTTTCCCTTGGGTTTCCGGAGCCCGAGGGTCATCTTTATTTTAGCCCCCCCCCCGAGCCAGTGCTCCTTCGAGTGTTGGTCCGAACTAGAGCCACTTGCAGCGCCATCTCGGGGAAACTTGAGGGACGGTTTTAGTTGTACGTAGTGTTCATCCGGTGTGCCCTGAGAACGAGATATGTGCAACTCCTATCGGGATTTGTCGGCACATCGGGCGGCTTTGCTGGTCTTGTTTTACCATTGTCGAAATGTCTTGTAAACCGGGATTCCGAGACTGATCGGGTCTTCCTGGGAGAAGGAATATCCTTCGTTGATCGCAAGAGCTTATCATGGGCTAAGTTGGGACATCCCTGCAGGGTATAAACTTTCGAAAGTCGTGCCCACGGTTATGTGGCGGATGGGAATTTGTTAATGTCCGGTTGTAGATAACTTGACACCAGATCCAAATTAAAACGCATCAACCGTGTGTGTAGCCGTGATGGTCTCTTTTCGGTGGAGTCCGGGAAGTGAACACGGTCTTTGGGTTATGTTTGATGTAAGTAGGAGCCCAGGATCACTTCTTGACCATTACTAGTCGACGACCGTTCCTTTGCTCCTCTTCTCGCTCTTATTTGCGTATGTTAGCCACCATATATACTTAGTCGTTGCTGCATCCTCACCACTGTACCCCTTCCTTTCCCATTAAGCTTTGCTAGTCTTGATACCCATGGTAATGGGATTGCTGAGTCCTCGTGGCTCACAGATTACTACAACAACAGTTGCAGGTACAGGCTATTCGATGATCATGACGCGAGACCGATGTTTGCTTGTTTTGGAGTTCTTCTTCGATCACGGGATAGGTTCTAGGTCGGCAGCCTGGGCAAGCAGGGTGGATGTCGTTTGAGCTTCTGTTTGTGTTTCATCCATAGTCGAATGTTGATATTCTGTATGATGTATTGTTGTATTCGTGTGGCATTGTATGCCTTTTGTATGTATCCCCATCTATGATGTAATGTTGATGTAATGATATCCACCTTGCAAAAGCATTTCAATATGCGGTTCTATCCTTGGTGGGACCTTCGAGTCTCTTTAGGATAGTATCGCATATTGGGCGTGACAAGTTGGTATCAGAGCCTCGACCGACCCTAGGATCCCCCTTGATTGATCGTGTAGTTTGGTCGTTGTTGAGTCTAGAAGAAAACTATTTTCGGAGTCTAGTTATATCAAAGAGTAGGAATTCTTTTTACTCCTCCACCCCTTCATCGCTCTGGTGAGGAATCTTGACGTAGGTGTTTTGAATTACTCCTCTTCCCTTCCAAATTTTCTTTAGGATCACGCGGTTAATTTTTCGTTCGTTGGTTCTCATCTCTTTTCATCTGGTGCATTTCTCGTCAAGATGACTCGAGCCTCTTCATCTTTGAAAAGTTCAATCCTCAGTTGTTTTCTTTTCCCACCCGCCCACCCTTTTCTTCTTGGAGCCGGAGTCCGTAATCGAGTATCCATTCTACTCGTGTGAAGCCTTTGCATTATTTCAACCGGTGTTTTCTCTTCAAGATATTCGTTGGTTCCCCCTTCCAAGTTGCCTTTGTTTTTCCCGCCCTCCCACCCTTTTTCTTCCCGGAGTCTGACTCTCTCTCGACCATCAATTTCATTCGTGCGGAGCCTCTTCAGTCTTCCCTCAATTGTTTCAACCGGTGGATTCTCATTTTGTTCGTCATTCTTCATCTCTTCTCCGGTGGACTCAATTCAAGTTTTTCGGGTGATCACATTCTTTTTTTAGGATCAAGTGTTACATTGCTCGTTCGCCTCTCGCCATTCAATCATTCCGGAGTTCGGAAGACATCTCAGGAGATTCGTCTGTGTTCAAATTAATTTGAGGTTGTCACCTCATTCAAATATTTCAAGTGTTCCGGTGCATCTTCTATCTCTTCAACAATTTTTTCCAACGGTGTTTTATTTTAGTGGGCCCTAACCCACAGGTCTTTTCCGAAGATCTTACCCGACTCTTCAAATTATTCCAGAGTCATTCATAATTCTTTTCAAGTGTGACGTAAGAATGAATTTCATCAGTCACATGCCTTCTCCAAGATCACTTTTAAATTCTTTTCATTGTTGGTTCAACCCCTTCGCTTTTCATTCTTCCGGAGTATCTTAGTAATTTTGGTGGTGTTCTTCATCATCATTTGAAGACCGAAGAAGAGTTTCCCCTAAAATTTTGCCCGTTCTCTCGAAGATTCGCGGTTCTAGCTTCATGTTATCAGTCTCGAATTATTCCATTTGTCAGATATTCTTTTCAACCATCCGGAGTATGTCAGGAGTTGTTTTTCCATTTCTTTTCATCGGAGGCCATCGTTGCAGAAGAATTCTTTGTCCTCACTTTTCAGCTACCGTTATCCAATTATCCCGGTGCTTCATTCAAGTGTTCTTTAATCAGCTCATGATCTCTTTGGTCATTTGCATCTAAATCCCTTCGAGCATATTGGTTCTTCTAATTCTTCCCGGTGATTCATTCTCTTTCATCAGCCATTTTTCTAATTTTAACGGTGGGTCATTCAAGATTCTTTTTTCTTTGATTATCATTTTAATTCATTCGTTCTTTCCAATCCTACCGGTGGTACATGAAGACTTTCTCAAGTTTTGTGCTATACCCCCTTAATCCTTTTCAAGAAGAATAAGTAGTATGCAAAATCCATTGCTTGTCATCAATTTAATTTGATGAAGGATAAGCATACAATAAATCTTATTCTTACTTCCTCAAAGTGATTAATCCCTTCCTTCGGAGTTTGTTCTTGATGAATAAATTCTAGTTCCAAGCGTTTTCATCTTTTCTTTTCCGGAGTTCAAATTTTCCTCAGCCATTTCGTCGGAACCTCCATCTAAATCACCGCAAGCTTTAATCTTATTCTGTATTCCTTCATTTCTATCTCACCATCCTTTTGTCACCGGAGTTCTTCATGGTGGTTCTTCATGATTTAATTCATTCTTCAAGAGTCCATCCAGATTTTGTTGGAGGAGTTCAAGTACCTTTTCCTCTTGCATCTCGAAGTGCAATTAAATCTCCATATTCTATTGAAGTGGAGTTTTGCATTTCTTCATTCTTCTCAGCTATTTAATCTTTTCCGCTTGTGGTTGGCGATCACCTCATAATTTTGAGATGTTTTCCATAAGTCCACAACAAGCTTATTCTTTTCGTTGTCGATTTTCTCAACAACTCCATTCAATCCTTCTTTCTAAGTTCTTTTCATTCCATCCTCTCTAGTTCATGTTCTATTCCTTTCATTTTCAGCCAAAGTGCTGCCTAAATCCTTTCAGTCTTATTCGTTTCTTATCTCGTTCTAACCGGAGTGGTTTCATAGTCTATCTGATTCTGTGAGATTTCGATTCTCGTCATTCTCGTCGTTCCACTCTTCTTCTAGAGTGCTCTCGATTCTTTGCTTCTTCTCTGGAGTTTTTGCTTCACCTCATCCCTTTTCCCTTCCGTCTCGGTCCTAAGATCTCGGGACGAGATCTCTTGTTAGTGGAGGAGTGTTGTAACGCCCCGGATTTGATGCACCAGGTGTCTTCCAGTTATTCGCCATCGTTGCCATGTCATTTGCTTGAGTGTTGCATTTTGCCATGTCATCATGTGCATCACATTTTGCATACGTGTTTGTCTCTTGCATCCGAGCATTTTCCCTGTTGTCCGTTTTGCAATCCGACACTCCTATGTCCTCCGGCGTTCCCCTTTTGTCTCCTGTTGTGAGCGGGTGTTAAACTTTCTCGGAATGGCCCGAGGTTTGCCAAGCGGCCTTGGTACACCCACCGGTAGACCGCCTGCCATGTTTCGTGCCATTTGGAGGTCGTTTGATACTCCAACGGTTAACCGAGTAACCATAAAGGCCTCTTTTGTGTGCAGCCCAACACCCCTTCAAGCAGCCCCAAAACCCATCCAAACCCCCTCCATGCTCTCGGTCGTAAGATCACGATCATGTGGGCAAAAACCGCACTCCATTTGGAGTCTCCTTGCTCCCTCTACCTATAAATAGGTGCCCCTCCCTGAATTTTCGCGCAGTCCAACCCTAGCTTCTTCCTCCTCCCGCAGCCGGACACGTGCGCCCACCACCGCACATGTCCACCGCCGCCTCCGCAGCCAACCGCGAGCCGCCACCTGTCCTCCCCGCGCCTCCCACGGCCGCCGGCCCGCGGAGCCCATCCCGGACCCGCGCGGGCCCGGATCCGCCGCCGCCCTGAGCCCTCTCCGTGCCCAAGCGTCCCGCTCCCCCGCTCGAGCTCACGCGAGGGGTGGAGTCCCTCGAGCAGCCCCGATCCAGGAGCTCGCCGCCAGCAGCCGCCGCCGGCGACTCCCCTCCTCGCCGTCGTCAAGCCCCGCGGGGACCTCCCAGGCCGGCCCTCGTGCTCTCCTCCCGTTCCGCTCTCTCTCTCGTTACCCCTCTCTCTCTCTCTCTGTGGAACCTTGCAGTACCACCATGATTGCCCCAATCTATGCGCTCGCGCCGCCCCAAGCCGCCCCATCACCGGGAATGGGTTGCCCCGCGCCCGATCTATCCATTCCCGACCTTCTCGAGGCCCACCGGAGTCCCATGCCCCCTCCTCGTCGCCGTTGACTCCCGTCGTGGCAGTTCTGTATGAGAGAAGGGGCCAACCCCGTCCTGACAGTTTTTTTTCGCGAGGTGAAAAAAAAAACTGCTAAGTCCCCGAGATTGTTACATTCTGGTGCCCTGTTCAACATGCCATAACTCCTTATCCGTAGATCCCTTTTGCATGTTTAATATGTCAAAATGTTCGTTGTGAGAAGCTCTTCATTTCATTCCATTGTGCCATGTTTGTTTGAGTTCATCTTGATGCCCGAATCATCATTGCAAGAGTGCTATATAATGTTAATCTGTTGTCTGTTAACAGAACTTGGTGATTTGTCATTTTTGTTGCATTTCATGTGTGCATCCTATTAGTATGAGATCTACATGTGTTTTGAAGTACATCATGCCGCATTTACAGAGGTGCAATCCATGTATTTTTGTGAGTCTTGTACTAAGTGCATCGAGCTCGTGAAGTAGAGTACTTGTTGTTGCTGTTTTGCTAGTCTGTTTCTGTTATATCATGATGCTATGTAAACCTGCTTCTACAAGTCATTCTATGCATAATCTGGAGATGTTCACTAAGGATGTTTTGTTATACCTATCATGCTCTATCCATCCATGCCCCTGTTTGCATTTATAGCCTGCTGTAGCTTGTTTTAATTGTGTTCTCAAATTGCTAAATAATGTTGCGGTCAGCCTGTTAACATTAAGTTCAATGTTGCCATGATAGTTGTTAGTTATCCAAGCATGCTATGAACTTGCTCTCGCCATTCTTAGATTCATAAACATGTCTTCTTACTGTTGGTTCCCTTGCCATGCCATGTATTGCTCTGTGGTGAGTGGTACAAGCTCACCAACATGCATACTTATTGTTGTTCCTGCCATGTATGAATCTGTCATATAACTTGCCATGTTTACATGGGTGCTATCATATCTTCTGTGCATTTTTGGCTCATGTACAGTAAGGGTCATTTGTTCTATTAATTTAGTATATTCATGCCATGCCTTTGTTTACCATGATAAGTTTCTGTAGCATGTTGTTCGATAGCTCTAAACATTGCAACCTGATGTTATTTCTGCCAAGTCTGTAAACTGTTATTATATGCAATCTTCCCATGTGGTTTTGAGCATGTTCTAGTGATTTCTGGAGATAGCTCATTGTTTATGTTTTATCATGCATTACCTGTACATCATGTACATGCCTTGTGTTTTCATATTGTGGTACTGTAGCATGTTGTTTTGGTGCTCGCAATATGCCTAGTTGCTGTTTTGGACATCATGCCCTTTAACCTTGTATGAAGTGTATGTGTTAACCCGTTGCTCCGTTTTGAGTGTGCTCTATATGAAACTTGCTTGTTTTTGCATGTAGTTTCATATTACCATGTTGCATCCTTGTTTTGAAGTGTTTTCTTGATGTTTGTATGCATTTTTGGATCATGTCCAATAAGGGACATTTGTTCTATGCATTTAGTAGATTCATGCCATGCCTTTGTTTGCCATGATAAGTTTCTGTAGCATGTTGTTCGATAGCTGTAAACATTGCAGCCTGATGTTATTTCTGCCAAGTCTGTAAACTCTTATTATATGCAATCTTGCCATGTGGTTTTGAGCATGTTCTAGTGATTTCTGGAGATAGCTCAGTGTTTATGTTTTGTCATGCATTACCTGTAAATCATGTCCATGCCTTGTGTTTTCATATTGTGGTAATGTAGCATGTTGTTTTGGTCCTTGCAATATGCCTAGTTGCTGTTTTGGACAGCATGCCTAAGGGAGTCCTGGATTAGGGGGTGTCCGGATAGCCGAACTATCATCATCGGCCAGACTCCAAGACTATGAAGATACAAGATTGAAGACTTCGTCCCGTGTCCAGATGGGACTTTCCATGGCATGGAAGGCAAGCTTGGCGATACGGATATGTAGATCTCCTACCATTGTAACCGACTCTGTGTAACCCTAGCTCTCTCCAGTGTCTATATAAACCGGATGGTTTTAGTCCGTAGGACAAAACAACAATAACAACAATCATACCATAGGCTAGCTTCTAGGGGTTAGCCTCCTTGATCTCGTGGTAGATCTACTCTTGTAATACCCACATCATCAATATCAATCAAGCAGGATGTAGGGTTTTACCTCCATCAAGAGGGCCCGAACCTGGGTAAAACATCGTGTCCCTTGTTTCCTGTTACCATCCGCCTAGATGCACAGTTCGGGACCCCCTACCCGAGATCCGCCGGTTTTGACACCGACATTGGTGCTTTCATTGAGAGTTCCTCTATGCCGTCGCAATCAGGAAGGATGCATCTTCCCGTCTTCAAAGACGGTACCATTGCCAAAGGAGCTTTGGCCGCCGGTCAAGCTATCCGGCTGGGTGGTTTTCTTATGGCCGCCTGCTCGGCCGCCGCTTCGACGATGACCTCTCGGGTCATCAAAAGCGATTTTTTGCATCAACTCGGAATTCGCCGAGCAGCTGGATCCGATGGAGCTCTCTTCCGTAAACGAGCTCTTGGATTGCATCGCCGCCCTGGGAGTCACTACAGACTACGATCAGATTGGGCTTAAAACTGATCTGAGAGAAATTAACTCTCCCCAGGCTACCCACCATGTTGCGGTGGTAGAAGAACAACGTGGCGACTCTTATTCTATGTTAAAAACCAGTTATGTCCGGATTCCCGATCCCTCCATGCCGGATTCCCGCGGAGGGACGGACGTCAATCGAGTACTGAACCTAAAGTCAGGCAGCGGACTAGATTCGTTGGACGACCTCCAGCAATCCAAGCTTCCAAATCCGTAAACTCCTCGGCCTTTGATCCTCAGTTTGGGCGGGGTTCCGAATTTAGTTCCACCCACAGCAATCTATATCAAATACGGCAAGAGCCCGATGAAACAATACATCATTACTGGGCCAGATTCCTCCTGGTTATGGACAGGATAAAGGACTGCCATGAGGAAAGCGCAATCTCTATTTTCTGCAATAATTGCACGGACAAGGGAATCATGAACGCCATAAGCCGTCGCAAGGTCACACACTTCACCGACCTGGCGACCATAGTATGAAAATACTATGCGATGGAGAGTGCCTGGAAAACCGAAACTAGATTTTGGGACAATCCGGCCCTAAACACAACCTTAGTACAGAATAAAAGGGTGCACCATGCTCAAGCACCTGGGTCAAAAACCAAAAAGCAAAAAACCCCTAAAGGGTACGGAACCGTACTGGAGGGATGGCTCGGCGGACCCTGCAAAATCCATAATGCAGAAGGCGCCACTCCAACACATAGCCTCTGGGCATATTGGATACTATGGCAGGTGGCCAAAAGTGACGAATGGCTTCTAGCCCCGGAAAACCAGCCCAACAGTACCAGTATGGTATTAACAGTCTTCAAGACTTTCACATCAAATAATATGCGGAAACGAACAATCCGCAGCCTCGCCGAAGTCTACCAAGTAGCAACAACAAATCCATGGAGCGACACGGCTATCACCTTCAATGCCAGCGACGAACCTAAATTCCGAACAGCCCGAGCACCAGCCGCATTGGTCCTCAGTCCCATAGTGGACGGCTTTCGTCTTACCAAGGTACTCATGGACGGAGGCAGCGGATTAAACCTCATCTACAAGGAAACCCTCCAAAAAATGGAAATAGACTGGAGCCGCATTGAGCGAAGTAGCACAACCTTTAGAGGAAAAATCCCTAGTCGGGAAGTATGCTGCACAGGAAAAATCACACTAGATGTGGTGTTCGGCTCGCCGGACAACTACAGGTCCGAGGAAGTCATGTTCCAAGTGGCCCCGTTCAGTAGCGGATATCATGCTCTATTAGGGCGAGAGGCATTCACAATTTTCCAAGCCGTACCCCATTACGGGTACATGAAGCTCAAAATGCCCGGGCCCAATGGAATCATCACTCTGGTTAGTGATCCGGACATAGCACTCCGCACCGAAAATAAGACAGCCGCACTAGCCCTAGAGGCACTATCCGTAGCACTAGCGGTAGAAGAACTCACTGCACTATGCTCCACGGTGAATAGGGATGATGTGATACTCGATAAGAGATCTAAGTCCACATCTTTTAAACCAGCAGACGAAATAGTCAAATTCCAGGTCCATCCAACGGACCCCACAAAGACGGCCTCCATTGGGGCACAATTAAACCCTGATGTAGAAGCCGCACTACAAGAATTCCTTCGGGAAAATTGGGACATTTTTGCCTGGCACCCTTCAGATATGCCAGGAATCCCACGCAGGCTGGCAGAGCACAGCCTAAATATCCTAAAAGGATTCAAGCCAGTCAAACAGGCTCTTCGACGATTTTCCGAACCCAAAAGACAGGCAATGGGAGAGGAGCTAGCCAAACTATTAGAAGCCGGATTCATCAGAGATATAAAACATCCGGACTGGCTAGCAAACCTGGTAATGGTACCAAAAAAGGACAAATCCTGGCGCCTTTGTGTGGATTTTAAAGACCTTAATAAGGCCTGTCCAAAGGATCCTTTTCCCCTCCCCCACATCGACCAAATCATCGATGCTACCGCGGGGCACGATTCATTGTGTTTCCTCGACGCATACTCCGGATACCATCAAATCAAGATGGCGGAAACAGACCAGGCCGCAACGGCATTCATTACTCCATACGGACCATTCTGCTTCAACACAATGCCCTTCGGACTTAAAAACGCCGGCGCAACATATCAGCGCATGATTCAGACATGTCTGGCTACCCAGATCGGCAAAACAGTGGAGGCATACGTAGACGATGTGGTCGTTAAGACCAAACACGTCGAAACTCTAGTAGACGATTTGAGGCTCACATTCGACAACCTCCGAGCATATGACATTAAGCTCAACCCGGAAAAATGCGTTTTTCGGCGTACCAGCCGGAAAGCTCTTGGGCTTCATTGTATCCGGTAGAGGAATTGAAGCAAACCCAGCCAAGATCCGAGCTCTGTCACAACTGGATATCCCAAAAGACCTCAAACAAATACAAAAACTGACTGGATGCGTGGCGCTTTAAGCCGCTTCATCTCCCGTTTGGGAGAAAAGGCATTGCCTCTCTACCGCCTCCTCCGGCGCACCGAACACTTCGAGTGGACGGATGCTGCCACGGCCGGACTCGAAGAAATAAAGGCCATACTAGCAACAAATCCGGTCCTGGCCGCGCCCAACCTAGGCGAACCAATGTTATTATATATCGCGGCAACACATCAAGTTGTCAGCGCAGCGCTCGTCGTCGAACGAGAAGCAGAAGGACACAAATTCCCTCTTCAAAAACCAGTGTACTACGTATCCACTGTCTTAACCCCATGCAAGTCCCGGTATCCACATTATCAAAAGATAGCGTACGCGGTGTTCATGGCATCCCGGAAGCTGCGACACTACTTTCAAGAGTGCTCGATAACAGTGGCCTCCGAAGTACCCCTCAACGACATTATAAACAACCGCGACGCGACGGGCAGGATTGCAAAATGGGCCATTGAGCTCTTACCATTTGACATAACCTACAAACCAAGGCGAGCTATAAAGTCGCAAGTTTTGGCTGACTTCATCGCCGAATGGACCGAAGCCGAACTCCCTAAAGAGTACGACGCATACTCCAATTGGATCATGCATTTCGACGGCTCCAAAATGTTGGCCGGCTTGGGGGCTGGCGTCGTACTGACGTCCCCAACCGGAGACACAGTCCAATACGTACTTCAGATAATGTACACGGACTCTAACAATGCAGCCGAATACGAGGCCCTTCTACATGGTCTCCGGATGGCAATCTCCATGGGTATTCAACGCCTAGAGGTGCGCGGGGACTCAAACCTCGCAATATCCCAAGTAAATGGAGACTTTGACGCCAAGGATCCGAAAATGGCAGCCTATCGTAACGCCGTCTTAAAAATGTCAGCTCGGTTCGAAGGACTCGAATTCCACCATGTAGCCCGGGATAATAACCAGGCAGCCGACGTGTTGGCACGCATCGGCGCAAAACGCGACGCCGTCCCTCCAAACATCTTCCTGGAGCGGCTCTTTAAGCCATCCGTACTATGGAAGAGGAGTCCGGAAATAGCAACCCGGAACCAACCGCGCCATCCAACACGGAACATTCTGACACAGTCGGTGGCTCAGCCAATGAAATAACACCCTCAGCCCACGAAATAATGGCGGTAATCGCCCCGTGGACGGAACCATTCCTAGCCTACTTAACTAGGCAGGAACTCCCCGAAGACCAAAATGAGGCCCGCTGCATAGTTCGGCGATCTAAAGCCTACAAGGTCCATGAGGGAGAACTTTATAAGAAAAGCACAACCGGAGTCCTTCAAAGGTGTATCTCCGAAGGAGAAGGGCGAAATCTCCTGGCTGAAATTCACGCCGGACTCGGTGGGCACCACGCTGCAGCCCGGGCCCTTGTATGCAAGGCCTTCCGTACAGGATTTTATTGGCCGACTGCCCGGGCAGATGCTTAGGACTTAGTCCAACGATGCGTCGGTTGCCAGCTCTTTGCTAATCAAAGCCAGATGCCACCCACCGCCCTCCAAACTATACCCAACACCTAGTCTTTCGCGGTCTGGGGGCTTGATATGGTTGGACCCCTTAAAGGAGGAACCCACAAGCAAAAATACCTATTGGTCATGGTGGACAAATTCACCAAATGGATAGAGGCCAAGCCAGTTAAAGCGATCGAATCCGGACCCGTGATAGACTTCATATCCGGGGTAGTACACCGTTATGGTGTCCCCCACAGCATCATCACTGATAACGGCACGAATTTCACGGCCGACGAGGTTAAACTCTGGAGCAAAAACATGGGCATCAGACTCGACTACGCTTCAGTCTATCACCCCCAAACTAACGGTCAAGTCGAACATGAAAATGGTCTAATCATGAGCGGCATCAAACCCAGATTAGTGCGGTCCCTCACGGAATCTAACACACACTGGGTAGAGGAGCTCGACTCCGTACTCTGGGGGCTGCGGACCACGCCGAACCGCGCTACCGGATTCACACCATTTTTTATGGTGTACTGCACAGAGGCAGTTTTGCCCTGCGATATAATTCATAACTCACCTCGCATGCGCATGTACGAAGAAAGAGAAGCCGAGTTGGATCGGCAGGACAGTTTGGACGCCTTAGAGGAGGAGCGGGACGTGGCAAAAGCTTGTTCCGCATTTTACCAGCAGCAGGCTCGAAGATATCAAAGCAGAGAAGTACGGGCCAAAACTTACAATGTTGGCGAACTTGTTCTACGCCTGCCGGACAAGAAAAAGGACAAACTCAAGCCCAAATGGGAAGGTCCCTTCATCATCGACCAAGTCCTAACCGGCGGAGCATACCGTCTACTTAACGCATCTGACAACCGACTCGAGCCGAACCCATGGAACGCAACCCGTCTCCGAAGATTCTACGCCTAGCGCCGGACCCAGAGTTCGTCTCCCTCCTCCGTCCACCTTTTACATTTTCATTGTCTCTTGTTCCCCTCCTTCTTCCCCCTTTTTTTAGTACAAGCCTTTGATGGGCTGATCTGCGCATTGTTCGCACACACTTGATGTGCTACTAGCACTCATTATACCTGGGGGCTTCTTTAATAGAAGTTTATTTATACGGGCTTCATGCCCAACACATGTGTCATACTTCCGCATGTACCTTTTATTCACCATTATAAGCATCGATATGACTTAAGTTTTGGCCAAGCTAGGTTGCTTGGCTCCTGTGCTTACCCCTACGTTCCCGATTGTTCGGCTAGGAGGTAAAGGGAGCACCTCTGCGATTGTTACTGCCAGGTCAGCCAGATGTGTACCTCAGACTGGGTGAAGCCGAAAGCTAGCGTTCTTAAGAGAATATTTGGTCGGTGACTTGAAAGACGATTTATTACTTATTTAAACTTATCTGCCCCCAGATGCTTTTTCTGCTCTTTTCGCAGTACGGACATGCACCTTAGGGCATGCCTCCCAGGGAAAGGAACCCCTAACCGAACTATTCTCCCTGGAAGATGTTTCTTACTAACCATGTAATATAACATAACTAGTTGGGCACTTGTCTGATAAAGTAGTAATGACCCCTACGCCTGGTCTCCATGCATGCCCCGGTTTTTCTAACCGCTAGGGTATTCGAACACACTCCAGACTGTTGGGTCCCGAGGTTGAAGCGAAAAGTTCCGCAAAGACAAACGATCTACAATCTGGCTAGAAGGCATTTTACATGTCATTTTAAAATTACATCATCAAATTGATTGATTGAACTCCTCTTCAATCCCATCTAACAGGATGTCTAGCTTACAGTCCCATTGGGAATATTTCGCGGCCAACTCTACTTGGCCGTACATTAAGCTCACAGGGATCTCCTTCCCATCGGGCCCCACAGGTCCGACCTCGGCCATGTGGTTTGGATCAGCCTTCATGTACCGCGTCTTCACCATGGCCCAGGTGAGGGAGTTCCGGACTAGGGGGGGTTCGGATAGCCGAACTATCATCATCGGCCGGACTCCAAGACTATGAAGATACAAGATTGAAGACTTCGTCCCGTGTCCGGATGGGACTTTCCTTGGCGTGGAAGGCAAGCTTGGCGATACGGATATGTAGATCTCCTACCATTGTAACCGACTTTGTGTAACCCTAGCCCTCTCCGGTGTCTATATAAACCGGATGGCTGTAGTCCATAGGACGAACAACAATCATACCATAGGCTAGCTTCTAGGGTTTAGCCTCCTTGATCTCGTGGTAGATCCACTCTTGTAACACACATCATCAATATTAATCAAACAGGACGTAGGGTTTTACCTCCATCAAGAGGGCCCGAACCTGGGTAAAACATCATGTCCCTTGTCTCCTGTTACCATCCGCCTAGACGCACAGTTCGGGACCCCCTACCCGAGATCCGCCGGTTTTGACACCGACATTGGTGCTTTCATTGAGAGTTCCTCTGTGCCGTCACCGATAGGCTCGATGGATTCTTCGATCATCATCAACGACGCGGTCCAGGGTGAGACCTTTCTCCCCGGACAGATCTTCGTATTCGGCGGCTTTGCACTGCGGGCCAATTCGCTTGGCCATCTGGAGCAGATCGAAAGCTACGCCCCTGGCCGTCAGGTCAGATTTGGAAGTTTGAACTTCACGTCTGACATCCGCGGGGACTTGATCCTCGATGGATTCGAGCCACAGCCGAGCGTGCCGCACTGTCATGGCGAGCATGATTTAGCTCTACAGCCGGACAGTACCCTGGAGGCCGCACTCGAAACCGCTCCGATCTTCAATTCGGAGCCGGCTGCGCAGATCGAGGACGGATGGCTAGACACCGCCTCGGGGGCTGCAACCTCTACGGCGATAGAGCCGAACATTGACCTTGTCCCTCATGAAGCTCGTGACTCCGAGGTGCCGGACTCCTTGCCGGACTCTGAACCTCCCGCGCCCCCTCCGATCGAATCCGATCGGGCGCCGATCATGGAGTTCACCGCAGCGGACATCTTTCAACACTCACCTTTCGGCGACATCTTTAGTTTGCTAAAGTACCTCTCATTATCAGGAGAGCCCTGGCCGGACTACGGTCAGGACGGTTGGGATGCGGACGACGAAGAAATTCAAAGCCCACCCACCACCCACTTGGTAGCCGCTGTCGACGATCTAACCGACATGCTAGACTATGACTCCGAAGACATCAATGGTATGGACGACGATGCCGGAGACGACCAAGAACCAGCGCCTACTGGGCACTGGAAAGCCACCCCAACTCACGACGTATGCATGGTGGATACACCAAAGGGAAGCGACAATGAGGAAAAACGGGACGTGGCAAAGGACAACTCCCCCAGCAAACAACCAAAACGGCGACGCAAGCGCCGCCCGAAGACCGGCCTCGATAAAAACGGCACCCATATGGACCCGGCCCTAGAGCAGGGGGAAGCAGTGGACGACGCACATGCCACCAAGCAGCCATTCGAACATGATGAACTGGACAAGCAACCCATCCCCAGCAAAGACGATCTCACATCACCGGAGCATACGAACCTTCATAAAAGGCTCATCGCCACTGCAAGGAGTTTGAAGAAGCAAAAGCAGAAGCTCAAAACAGCGGAGGACGCACTCAGAATGAGATGGAGCAAAGTACTCAACACCGCAGATAAATATGGCACTAGTCACCAGACAAAGAGCTACCCGAAGCGCAAGCTGTTGCCCGGATTCGACGAGGAGGCCTTAGAGCCCCCGCAGTCAAAAAAGAAAGAAGCCGCCTGGCCGGATAGACGACCAGATGACAGGCCAAGAGCAACAAGAGGCGCCGCACACAAGCCGACACACGATCAGCATAAAGATCCTCGGAAAAAGGATGACCCAGCCAGGTCTATCTATGGGCCAAAAAAGAAGACTCCAGGAAGCAACATAACCCACCGAGCGTTCGAAGACAATGGCACACCCAAATACAAGGGCTCCGCACACCCACTATGTTTCACCGACGAGGTATTGGATCATGGATTTCCAGCGGGATTCAAACCCGTAAACATAGAGGCATATGACGGAACAACAGATCCCGGAGTCTGGATTGAGGATTACATCCTACACATACATATGGCCAGAGGAGACGATCTCCATGCCATAAAATACCTACCCCTCAAGCTCAAAGGGCCAGCTCGGCATTGGCTTAAAATCCTCCCAGAAAATACCATTGGAAGTTGGGAGGAGCTTGAGGATGCGTTTCGAGCAAATTTTCAGGGGACTTATGTCCGGCCTCCGGATGCAGACGATTTAAGTCACATAACTCAACAACCGGAGAGTCAGCACGCAAATTCTGGAACAGGTTCCTCACTAAAAAGAACCAAATAGTCGACTGTCCGGACGCTGAAGCCTTAGCAGCCTTTAAACACAACGTCCGAGACGAATGGCTCGCCAGACACCTCGGCCAGGAAAAACCAAGAACGATGGCCACACTAACAAGCCTCATGACCCGCTTTTGCGCGGGGAAAGACAGCTGGCTGGCTAGATGCAGCACCAGTGACCCGAGTACATCCGAAATCAGGGATGGAAATGGGAAATCACGACGCAGAAAAGATTAACGCTGGAATAAGGAAAATGGCCCAAACAGTACGGCGGTCAACGCCGGATTCAAAAGCACTCGGCCGAACAACAAAACACTGCCCCTAAAGGACAACAGTGACGAGCTATCCAACCTAAACAAGATTCTGGATAGACTGTGTCAAATACATGGTACCTCCGGGAAGCCTGCAAACCATACCCACAGAGATTGTTGGGTCTTCAAGCAGTCCGGCCGAGTTAACGCCGAACACAAGGGGCTCGACACGCCAAGTGAAAGCGACGAAAACCAAAAGCAGCACTCCGGAAAACAAAAGGCTTTCCCACTAGAAGTCAAAACAGTGAACTCACTTCATGTGATAACACACAGCGCAGCACCTGCCATACCAGGAGACCGTCCGCAGACTGGGGATAGAACCTACCAAAATACTCTATAGCAGCACTTCCTTCAAAGGAGTGACGCCAGGCCTTTAAGCCAATTATACAGGCTCTGTACCACTAGAGGTTGTGTTCGGTTCATCCGACAACCTCCGTCGCGAAAAGCTCACTCTCCATCGCCCCATTTAGTAGTAGCCCTTAAGCACTACTGGGGCGCGAAGCTTTCGCCCGCTTTAATGCAATACCACATTACGCGTCTCTTACGCTTAGAAATGCCCGGTCCACGTGGCATAATCTCAAAACTCCGAGTGTCCCTCGACCATGGAGAATGTGCGACTGCCTCGACAGCCACACACTAATCAGACCTTGCAGGTCAAAGCCCGTAAAAATAAGTCATTTAGACCTCGGACATGGTTAGACGAGTCCGGCGTAACTTAACAAGGGGCTTCCCAGCCACATACCCCCTTTTTTTATAAAGGGCCGCACGTATAAATGATGAGAGCCAATAAAGCTCAACTTTCTTCATCTTCATAATTATACTTCATTGTAATACAACTTTTGCACGATATTTCTTAGAAACTAAGTCCTTCTTTTTTACAGATGAAGCACGTGCTACACCCGTCCAGGATACAGCACAACGGAGACACATGCACAGACGTGCAGCAGGGACCCGTTGCAAGGATTTTTTTTCAGATTAAGACCCTGCGTAAACCTTTCTTACTGTCTCTTGTTGATACACATCCCCCGGTTTCCTACCATAGCCGAGGAGGTGGCTGGCATTTTGGCATCGGCCGCGTCAGAAGTTCTCGCCTGTACCTGGACACTAGGGGCTTAGGGCATTGTTCTTCCCGGTATTATAAAGACCGAACACCTCAGGGAGTGTTCGGCATCTCGAGTTAGGCCTTATATGCATCAGCTCCGAATCATGTCTTTGGTCAAATGTTGGGTTTGCCCGGCTCCTGTGTTTTGCTGCCTTACGTTTCGTATCATCGGCTAACGCGGCACCAGGAGAACTACTGCGATTGTGCCTCAGCCGGGCGAGCACCTCAATAGAGAAAGCCGAAAACTGACTGTCATGATATAGCGAGAGACTGGTCAACCACTCGATCGACCATTGGAATGTTTAGAATTCCTCCGCTTTGACGAAGGGCCACTTCCCGGTCAGGCACATACGCGTCCCGAGTTCGGAGAAGAGCGGTGCCACCAGGGGCTATATAGTAGCCCCACATTCGAGCTCCTATGGCTAAGTGAAAGTGATAAAGCATTATAGCCCGGTTGCCTAGTTTGCTACGCTATCACCTCCTTAAAAGGACCAAGACGTTGGATTAAGTGTGAAAAAGCGCTTTTTTTTGCAAACACCCCCGCACCATGTGCGTGGGGGCTGAAGCCAAAGACTGCCATCTTTCAGATTATACATACATATACGGCCGCACAGGAGATAGTTCAATACTTGAACGCACAAGTATAAAAAGCTATTGCATTATAAACATGATCTCAGAAATCATAAATGTCATTCAAACATAACATCTTTCGAGCAATGCGACTCTATTAAACAAGCGCCCTGCAGGACTTCCTCAAAATAGTGCTCGGTGGGGAATCAGCTTTTGTCCGAACCCCGGGATGCAACAGCGGTGGCATCCATCTCCGCCCAGTATGTCTTACCACGGGCGAGAGCCATCCGTGCACCTTCTATGCATGCCGACCGCTTCATCGCCTCAACACGCGGCACCGCCCCAAGGAATTGCTGCAACAAGCCAAAATAACTCTTCGGCTTGGGCCTTTTCGGCCACAGATGAGTGACCACATCCGTCATGGCAAGTCCGGACAATCTATTCAGCTCAGCCCACTCAACCAACTGATCACTCAACGGAAGTGGACGCTCCGGACTATGGAATTGAGACCAGAACAGCTCTTCCATTTCGTGATCATTCTGGCTTTGGAAGTGCACGACTGCGTCTGCCGCACTCGCTGCTAAGTCCAGATAAGGATCCTCCGCACCGTACAACCGGCCCAGCTAAGCATACTTCGGATCCGTGAACTTCCTATGCTGCATAAAGGGCTTTCCAGCCACAATGTCTCTGACCTGACGCAATTCCTCCTTCATAGCCCGCATCGCACTACGGGCATCCTTGGCTTCAGCGTCGGCCTTCTTCAGGTCCTCTTGCTCCGCTCGGCGTTCTCTTTCAAGAACCTCCTGGCGGTCGGTAGCAACCTTTAATTTCGCGGCCATTCCGGCCATCTCCTCCCTGCTTCGGCAGTGAGCAGCCTTCTCGGCTTCTAGCTCTTCCATCGCCTTCGAGGCAGCGGCCTCGCTTTTTCTAGCTTGCTCCTTGGCCCAAGCAAGTTCTGCCCGAAGGCCTTCCACAGCAGCAGCACCATCTGCATCAAGCATACAAATTGTAAGGAATGGGCGTCAGCACCCTTACTAGGTGACCGTGGAGCAACCACATACCTTGCGACTCATCAAGTCGTTTATTGACAAGCAAGATGTCCGCACCCGCAATGTCGAGTTGCCTCTTCAGCTCGGCAAATCCATCAGTCCGGCTGGCCACCGAACGTTCCGCCACCTGCATAGGAAAGGTGACAATTAATAACTGAGATTATGATCCTCGGCACGCTGTCGCTTTCGACAGCATACCAAGTCTCAGGGGCTACTATCTATACAGGGCGCACTTCATGTGCAAAACTGTCAAAAGGTATGTCATTTTTTGCGTACCTCAAACCTCGTCAGCAAACTTCCGACAGCCTCACGCAACCCGCTTTCAGCAGACAAAATCCTCTCAATCACCATACTCATTAATGTGCGGTGATCTTCTAAGATAGACGCCCTCTCAAGCAAATACTGCAGCTCCACTGGCCATACTCCAATGGGTGCCGAACTCTCCGGCCCCGCCGGACCCGGGGAGACCCTCCATGACGACACTTCAGGGTCGCCCGCCCTGCATGACGGGGCGGCAGATGGAGGCGTCTCGCTCTCCATCATATCCGGACGAAGGTCTCCCGAAGATGAGCTGTGCTGAGATGGGCTGAGATCTGTACTACAAGGTAAAAACTTCAGTTACCTTTAGGCATTAAGCAGGGGTGTCCAATTTTACAAAATCCCGTTTTTTACGTATGGCTCGCTAGAGGGCTGATTCCTCCGAGGAGACAGTACGGTCGGGGCTCTTCCCGGCACAGGACCTTCCAATACAGATTTCTCTCCCCGCTTTGAGGCCTTGGCCTCCGGGTCTTCGGAAGAGATCCTCTTCTCCCCCTGGAAGGAGGGACTCTCGATTCCTCCCTTACTAAAAGCCTCCTTGGCAGAGGTGGTAGTTTCCCTGTGCCCCCCTTCGCCCTCCTCCGAAGGTGCAACCTCCAACATTTTGATTAACACGGGATCCTGCGTGGTCTCAGGGAGGGGGGCCGGACACCGTATTAGTTTTGCTTGCGCTATCCACTCCTGTACAGGGATAGCTGGTTAAAAGGCAAACCCATGATAAACAAATGGACGGTGTGTCCGGACACAGGGCTACTTACTTGAGTATCCGGGCGATTGCAGCTTAGGCCAGCATCCTCGGTCAATTCTGGATGCATCTCTTGTGATCCAAAGAACAGTTTATACATCTCCGCGGGTGTCAAACCCATGAAGTGTTGAAGAGCTCATGGCCCCTCCGAATTAAATTCCCACAGGCGGAGGGGGCAACGTTTGCAGGGCAGTAGGCGCCGGATCAACGTGACCTATACCACTGCGACCAGATTGATCTTCCTTTCTTGGAGGCCTCGAATCCGGTCCTGCAACAGGGGTACGTCTTTGGGCGGCCCCCAGTCACGCCCCTTGTTGACCCATGACGTCAGCTGTTGTGGGGGACCCGAGCGAAAGACGGGCGGCGGCTTCTGCCTGTTGCCCCTGGGAGCGGTGATATAGAACCACTCCTATTGCCACAAGCCAAGCTCCTCCTGAAAAGAGCCCTCGGTCCATGGAGCTTCGACCCTCTTGCTTATAACCGCCCCGCCGCACTCTGCCTGACGCCCCTCGATCATCTTCGGCTCCACGTTGAAGGTTTTGAGCCACAAGCCGAAGTGAGGGGTAGTGCGGAGGAAGGCTTCGCAGACGACAATGAATGATGAGATGTGGAGGATGGACTCCGGATCCAAGTTGTGGAATTCCAGCCCATAGTAAAACATGAGCCCCCTCACGAAGGGATCCGCCGGGAAGCCTAAACCTCGACGGAGGTGAGACATGAACACAATGCTCTCGCCAGGCTCGGGAGTAGGGATAGCTTGCCCTCGGGCAGGCAGCCTATGCGAAATCTCGTGGGTTAAGTACCTGGCATCTCTCAGCTTTAGCACGTCCTCCTCCGTGACGGAGGAGGGCATTCACCGGCCTCGTAGGTCAGGACCGGACATTGTCGGAGATCGAAGGTACCCGAATCTGGAGCTCTGGGTGTTGGAACTCGGGGCGAGGGGCGGATTCGATAGAGGATTGAATAAGAAGAACGGGCCTTGGTCTCATTATAAAGAGGGAGAATACCAAGAGCCGTCCCCGTGACCGTTTGGAACCCACCTTCGATGGAGGGGGCGTGGCAACGGGCGTGATTGGGTTACCCACGTCCGTATTGATGGGAATCCTGGAATAAGGGGAATACGATCTCTGCTTCCACAAGACGTGCCAACGAAACTGCTTCGCTAAACGCGCTGAGGTGGAACAATAAAAACAATTCGAGTAAAGGCTTGGAAGTGGTGTGACGTCACGCCACAGAATACGTCAGCAGATTGATCTTGTGTAATATTATTCTCTCTATGGTGGTACATGGAATTTATTTTTGCAGAGCCGAACACTATCCTGGTGTTCACAATCTTCTATGAATTATTCGGAGGAGGAACCCGCCTTGCAATGCCGAAGACAATATGCGCGCCGGACTCATCGTCATTGAAGCGTGGTTCAGAGGCTACTGAGGGAGTTCCGGACTAGGGGGTGTCCGGATGGCCGAACTATCATCATCGGCCGGACTCCAAGACTATGAACATACAAGATTGAAGACTTCGTCCCGTGTCCGGATGGGACTTTCCTTGGCGTGGAAGGCAAGCTTGGCGATACGGATATGTAGATCTCCTACCATTGTAACCGACTTTGTGTAACCCTAGCCCTCTCTGGTGTCTATATAAACCGGATGGCTGTAGTCCATAGGACGAACAACAATCATACCATAGGCTAGCTTCTAGGGTTTAGCCTCCTTGATCTCGTGGTAGATCCACTCTTGTAACACACATCATCAATATTAATCAAGCAGGGCGTAGGGTTTTACCTCCATCAAGAGGGCCCGAACCTAGGTAAAACATCGTGTCCCTTGTCTCCTGTTACCATCCGCCTAGACGCACAGTTCGGGACCCCCTACCCGAGATCCGCCGGTTTTGACACCGACGCCAGGCCTCTCTGGCGCCTTGACGGCAGGCCGATATCTTCCACAGACGGAAGCGCTGCCGTACTCCCTGAAGCTTGTCAGCAATCCCTCCAAGACCCTCGGGTAGGGAGACGGACGGCCATAAGGCCTGGACGACACCGCTCATCGCCTGCCGAATACGTTCGTGCAGTTGCAGCAGCTCGGGAAGAAGGTCACCCATGGAAGCAGGCATCTCCTCCGCCGGACGACCCGTGAGCACACCTACAGACACATTTCTGTCAATCGACTTCCTCGCCGAACTCTTCTTTTCAAAAGAGTTTGCTCAAGCACTTACTGTAAATGCCGCGACGAAGCCGCCGATTCTCCTTTACGGAGTCAGCCAGCTGGACCCGAACATCTTTTAGTTCCTCGCCCAGCCGGGTGTTGGCATCTTGGAGTTTGTTCCTCTCCTGCTGCACCCTCGTAAGCACCTTCTCGCCGGCCTTCAGCTGGCGTAGCAGATGTTGCTTGTCCGGTTCCAATCCGGCATCCTCTGCAATTCAATTGTCAGACTTACGCACACACCGCACTTCATAAACTACTTATCTTTTCGAAGTATGTATTACCAGAGGGAGTCTCTTTGCCTCCTCCTGTGGCGGCTAGTGCGGCCTCAAGTTGGGCCTTGCACTCTTGAAGCTCCTGGGACAGACAGGTATTCTTCTCCGTAAGATCCTGCATAAACAAATGATCCTTAAATCAGTTATTCTAACTATTTTAAGTCTCGGGGGCTATTGGCATATATAACTATTAAAATTCCTCACCCGTATGTCTTTCACATACTGCTCCGTGGCTCTGGTTAAACCATCTCGAGCGGCACAGAGGTGCGCATCTCCCGCATTAAAGGCATTCAGTGCCTCCGGAGAGAAACACGCGTCACGAAGAACCGTCCGACGGCGCATGTGATTCATGGCGCTCTCCACCTCAGACCTGGTGGCGGACAACCTGTCGGTATCCTCCGTTGGAGGACCATCCGACTCATGTCTTGTGTTCGCCTCCCCTTCCGGACCACACGTTGGAGCATGGCTGGAGGAGGCTTGATTGGCAACCTCTCTGGCCACTGTCCGGCGAGCGCTCTTCCTCCTGGGAAAATCATGAGCGTCAATATACCTCCTAGGGATCTTTCCCTTAAAAACAATGGTGCGTCGTACTGTTGCGGCGACGTTTCGATTCGCGCCGCACTCCTCTTCCGCCTACTGGGCCGAACTGACCCTCGCTGGTCAGCCGCCGCGGGTTCGTCTTCCCGCCTTAAAGGCGCCTCCTGCGATGCACCATTGGTATATGATGGTCAGAAATTAGCATGGATCAAATGATGGTGTCAGGACTCCGGTCGTAGTCACCTGGGAAGCCGGAGATAAACCGGGGTAGTCAGCCGTAATGGCGACTAGAGCATTGTCCATGCTAAGTTGGTGGAACACCCCATCAATCAACTCCACCTTTATGTCCGGATCCTCTTCGGAGGCCGGATCAAGGGATTGTCCCAGATCCTCGGGCTGTGGAGTCAGGCTTTGTATGCCCTCCACGTCCCAGCGCAGCTCCTGCGTCAGAATCACAAAGTGAGACACTTGACTTTGGGAATATGGATTGGACAGATAAACGTCCGCTTACCCAGCTCCGAGGGTTATTCATGGAGAATCCATTCAATGGACTCGTGCCGAGGAAGTCCTCCTTCTCCCCCTTGTACAAGCCGGACAGGATCTTCACCAGATTGGCGGCCGATCCCGGCCCCTTGCGGCCATGACGGGTGGCGTCATCCTCCCCGTTGAAATCCCACATGGGGTGGCCCCTATATTGGAGCAGCTGCACCCCTCGCGTAATGCACGTGGCGATGACTCCAATCATGGTCAATCCGGAGTGGGCCAGTAACCTTATCCGGCCCATCAGATATTGGACGCTCCCATCATCTTCCCGTTCAGGGCTCCGCGGGCGCCAACTCAGGCGTTTCTTCATGGGAGCGTTGCTGAACTCCGGGAGTCCGATCCGAACTGGATCCGGCAGAGGGGCGTCCTCCATATAGAACCATTCCGAAGGCCAATCTTCGGACGCCTTCTTCGTGGTGCCGGATAGATATCCGGTCACCGCGATGCGCCATATTTTGGCTCCGCCCACTTGATATATCGACTCCTCGTGAGAATGGGGTACGAGGCAAAACAATCTCTTCCATGGTGCAAAATGGGGCTCGATGCCCAAGAACAGTTCGCAAAGATCTACCAAGCCCGCGATGTGCAGAATGGAGGCAGGTGTAAGGTGGTGAAGCTGGAGTCCGTAGAACTCCAGGAGCCCCCGGAGAAACAGATGTATGGGAAATCCGAGTCCCCTTGTTAGATAAGGGACGAAGCATACCCGCTCTCCTTTGGAGGGGTTGGGCATGCTCTCCGCCTGCTTTCCACCCCTGAAGGTGGCCAGTCCGGCTTGAACCGGAACCATGAAGGCTGGGGGAAGATATCCCTCGGTTTGGAGCGTCACTAGCTCGCTGTGTGGAACTGAGCATCTCCCCCAATCTCCTGGCTGAGGGCTGGGAGCGCGAGAGGTGGAGCCGCGTCGACTATCCATGATGGAATAGATTTTTGTCGGAGGCGCTTCGATGAGTACTTGCGGAAGGAGGATCTAGATCCTCGCCTCTCTTATAGGCGGCTCATTCGCGCGGCTAGGGGGTAAAACGCAAAAATATCCTAGCTTTTCGCATTCATACGACACGTGGAAGAGGGCCATTATTGGACGTGGAAGCCAAGGATCGCAACATTTATAAGGAAGCCGGACACTATTCGGCAGGCACATGAAATTTGAAGGAGAGCCCGCCTTGCAACGCCGAAGACAATATATGCGCCGGACTCGTCGTCATTGAAGCCTGGTTCGGGGGCTACTGAGGGAGTCCCGGATTAGGGGGTGTCCGGATAGCCGAACTATCATCATCGGCCGGACTCCAAGACTATGAAGATACAAGATTGAAGACTTCGTCCTGTGTCCGGATGGGACTTTCCTTGGCGTGGAAGGCAAGCTTGGCGATACGGATATGTAGATCTCCTACCATTGTAACCGACTCTGTGTAACCCTAGCCCTCTCCGGTGTCTATATAAACCGGATGGTTTTAGTCCGTAGGACACAACAATAATAACAACAATCATACCATAGGCTAGCTTCTAGGGTTTAGCCTCCTTGATCTCGTGGTAGATCTACTCTTGTAATACCCACATCATCAATATCAATCAAGCAGGACGTAGGGTTTTACCTCCATCAAGAGGGCCCGAACCTGGGTAAAACATCGTTTCCCTTGTTTCCTGTTACCATCCGCCTAGACGCACAGTTCGGGACCGCCTACCCGAGATCCGCCGGTTTTGACACCGACAATGCCCTTTAACCTTGTATGAAGTGTATGTGTTGAACCGTTGCTCCGTTTTGAGTGTGCTCTATATGAAACTTGCTTGTTTTTGCATTTAGTTTCATATTACCATGTTGCATCCTTGTTTTGAAGTGTTTCCTTGATGTTTGTATGCATTTTGCATCAATGCCATGTTTAACTTGTTTTGCTCATTCTTCTAGGCCGTAGCTCCGATCTAAATGAACTTTATATGTAAGTTGACTAGAATTTCATGTAGATCCTCTTGGGGCTCTTTAACTTGCTGTTTAACAACTTTAACTTAATGTTTGTTCAGATCTGGACCAACTTTGAAAATTGCATATGAGGACTTACCGGAATTGTTATATGTTGTTCCCGGCCTCATTTAAACTTGCCTTGATGTGTTTCTCTTGTTTGCATCCTCTCTTGCCATGAGTAGCTTCATGTAGTCTTGTCTTGCATCATGCTTGGTTGTGCATCATGTCATGTATATGTGTGGTGTGTTTACCATGTTGTGTGCTTCTTCTCGATAGTTCCTGTTTCGTTGCGATCATGAGTATTCGTTCATCTATGCTTGGTTCGTGTTCGTGGCTTCATCTTCTTCATGGACTCGTTCTTCTTCCTTGCGGGATTTCAGGAAGTTGACCGCTACCCCAGATCTCACTACTATCATTGCTATGCTAGTTGCTTCGTTCTATCGCTTTGCTGCGCTACATATCTTTTGCTCATCAAGCCTCCCAATTTGCCATGTCAGCCTCTAACCTTTTCACTCTTCCTAGCAAACCGTTGTTTGGCTATGTTACCGCTTTTGCTCAGCCCCTCTTATAGCATTGTTAGTTGCAGGTGAAGTTGAAGATTACTCCATGGTGGATAGGATTATGTTGGGATATCACAATATCTCTTATATTATTAATGCATCTATATACTTGGTAAAGGGTGGAAGACTCGGCCTTATGCCTGGTGTTTTGTTCCACTCTTGCCGCCCTAGTTTCCGTCATACCGGTGTTATGTTCCCGGATTTTGCGTTCCTTACGCGGTTGGGTGATTTATGGGACCCCCTTGACAGTTCGCTTTGAATAAAACTCCTCCAGCAAGGCCCAACCTTGGTTTTACCATTTGCTTCACCTAGCCCTTTTTCCCTTGGGTTTCCGGAGCCCGAGGGTCATCTTTATTTTAGCCCCCCCCCTGGGCCAGTGCTCCTTCGAGTGTTAGTCCAAACTAGAGCCACTTGCAGCGCCATCTCGGGGAAACTTGAGGGGTGGTTTTAGTTGTACGTAGTGTTCATCCGGTGTGCCCTGAAAACGAGATAAGTGCAGCTCCTATCGGGATTTGTCGGCACATCGGGCGGCTTTGCTGGTCTTGTTTTACCATTGTCAAAATGTCTTGTAAACCGGGATTCCGAGACTGATCGGGTCTTCCTGGGAGAAGGAATATCCTTCATTGATCGCGAGAGCTTATCATGGGCTAAGTTGGGACACCCCTGTAGGGTATAAACTTTCGAAAGCCGTGCCCACGGTTATGTGGCAGATGGGAATTTGTTAATGTCCGGTTGTAGATAACTGGACACCATATCTGAATTAAAACGCATCAACCATGTGTGTAGCCGTGATGGTCTCTTTTCGGAAGAGTCTGGGAAGTGAACACGGTCTTTGGGTTATGTTTGACGTAAGTAGGAGCTCAGGATCACTTCTTGTTGATTACTAGTTGACGACCGTTCCTTTGCTCCTCTTCTCGCTCTTATTTGCGTGTGTTAGCCACCATATATGCTTAGTCGCTGCTGCACCTCAGCACTGTACCCCTTCCTTTCCCATTAAGCTTTGCTAGTCTTGATACCCATGGTAATGGGATTGCTGAGTCCTCGTGGCTCACAGATTACTACAACAACAGTTGCAGGTACAGGTTATTTGATGATCATGAGGCGAGAGTGATGTTTGCTTGTTTTGGAGTTCTTCTTCTGTTTCTTCTTCAGTCAGGGGATAGGTTCCAGGTCAGCAGCCTGGGCTAGCAGGGTGGATGTCGTTTGAGATTCTGTTTGTGTTTCATCCGTCGTCGGATATTGATATTGTGTATGCTGTATTGTTGTATTCGTGTGGCATTGTATGCCTTTTGTATGTATCCCCATCTATGATGTAATGTTGATGTAATGATATTCACCTTGCAAAAGCGTTTCAATATGCAGTTCTATCCTTGGTGGGACCTTCGAGTCTCTTTAGGATAGTATCGCATATTGGGCGTGAAAAGTTGGTATCAGAGCCTCGACCGACCCTAGGAGCCCCCTTGATTGATCGTGTAGTTTGGTCGTTGTTGAGTCTAGAAGAAAACTATTTTCGGAGTCTAGTTATATCAAAGAGTAGGAATTCTTTTTACTCCTCCACCCCTTCATCGCTCTGGTGAGGAATCTTGACGTAGGTGTTTTGAATTACTCCTATTCCCTTTTAAATTTTCTTTAGGATCACGCGGTTAGTTTTTCTTTCGTTGGTTCTCAGCTCTTTTCATCCGGTGCATTTCTCGTCAAGATGACTCGAGCCTCTTCATCTTTGCAAAGTTCAATCCTCAGTTGTTTTCTTTTCCCACCCGCCCACCCTTTTCTTCTCGGAGCCGGAGTCCGTAATCGAGTATCCATTCTACTCGTGCGAAGCCTTTGCATTATTTCAACCGGTGTTTTCTCTTCAAGATATTCGTTGGTTCCCCCTTCCAAGTTGCCTTTGTTTTTCCCGCCCTCCCACCCTTTTTCTTCCTGGAGTCTGACTCTCTCTC